>NW_010144654.1:0-18112 GCF_000699245.1 Pterocles gutturalis
TTAGGAAAAAATCTTCACTGAAAGAGTGACCAGTCTGGAACAGGCTACCCAGGGAAGTGGTGGAGTCACCATCCCTGGAGGTGTTCAAGAAACGTGTAGATGTGGTGCTTCGGGACATGGTTTAGTGGGTTAGGTGGTGTTGGGTTGACGGTTGTGAGGTCTTTTCCAACCTTAATGATTCTATGATTCTATGATTTAGTTCCAAAATAATTTGCAGACTTTCTACTGGCAGAAAAAAAATGAGTTATTAAATGCTGGAGAAAAAAAATAAAAGGTTAATAAGTGAAAAGATGGATATGCCTAATGTTCAGTCCCATTTCCATTGTTACTTATCTTACTCTTCTCTAAGCAGTTATCTTTTGCTTTTTTTTTTTTTACACTGAATTACTTGTACTTGCATGATCTTACACTTATGGCATAAAAGTTTGAGTTTGCTTTACAATAGCTCACATGGTTCAAACTCCAGTGAAGAAAATTAGAAACTTTAAAAGGCTTTTCTAATGTCCTGACTTTTCGTTTTGTCAAAGTTTATTTGAGGAAAATTATATTACTCATAGCATACTGATCACCAGAATTCATACTCATTTTGCTGAATACTCATAACACACATGCCATGTCAGATTTGATGTTTTCCAGGCTTTGCTGTTTTCAGAACTTAAATGCTTCTCAGACATATTCTTCAAAGATGTTTTAAAATGTCTTATAGCTGAAGGCAAGCCCAAAGTATACAGCAAACATTTATTATTTCTCCAAGAGTATTTGTCAACTACACACTGTAAAGCAACGTAAACAATTTTACCTGACATTTCAACTGACAGTGAACTTTGCAGAGTTTTGTAAAAGCTAGCAGAGACTATTTCTAAAAGCATATGTGTAATGAAAGGAGTTTTATTGGGAAGACTGGGTAGAAGGTTTTTACTAGTAATTGCAGTACATCAGAGATTTGATATGCAGTGAAAGATAACATTGACATATAACTGTACTTTTCACCTGTTTTAGGCAACAGCTGAATGGTGGCCTGAGTTTCCATTTATTTATCAATGCGGAATAATATTGCTTCAGAATTTCTTTAAAAGATTTTCAGATGTTCTTTAAAAGTATATGCTTTGAGATCCAGCATTCTTATCACTAACGAGTTCTGTGGGATGTGTCATTAGAGACTTTGTTATCAAGAACTCTTGTTTGTTCATTTCTACAAGACACTTACATATAATCACAGTTCAGATTTGCCTTGATACAAACAAGTCATAATGTTCATCACTTGAATTCTTAGACAATGCAGAGCTGGAATCAGATTCAAATTAAGACACTTAAACCAAGACGTCCATAAGATAGACTCTAAAAGAAAATTAGGTGTTAAATTAGTTAAACTCACACTACAGTCAACAGATATTTATTACATTGTTGTCAATACAGTGGATGACAAAAAGAAAGCTTTTATTTGTTTATTTAATATCTTAACAGATGAGCAGTTCTTTACATTCTGGATGTGTGGTTCATTTAATATCCCTCCTGGCCTGGCCTGACCTGGCTGGCGCTCTAGTAGCACATGAGTTCTCCAATGGATCAAAGGTCTTATCTGTTAGACTCATACGCATGTCTTCGATATATCAGAAAATATCAGATTCCTATACTGATCCCTAGGTCTCCACTTAACCCTGAATCACCAAAGCAAAACCAGAACGAAAACATAACTAAAGCAAAACTGAAAGCACCAAGACTACAGAGCTTTAGCTGCATGGAGAGCTGAATTCAACCTCCGTGCAGTCATCACTCGAGTTCATTGAAAATAATTTACTTGAAATGAGGCTTAAATCACCTTATTACAGTCAATAAAGTTGAGGTGATTTCCACTGAGCTTTAGAGATCTTGAATACAGAAATCTACATTTGAAACTAGTTGTTTGATGTCTCTTTATACTCAATGTAGAATACTAGGTGCTTTTAGGAATAAATCTCATAGCCTCAAGTAAACATGTAAAAAGATCCGGTTTCTTTCTCAATACTGATTATGAACAGAATTTAGCAAAATTGGTTTGAATATAGTTTTGTGTATGTATTAGGCAAGATTAATATAATCTGCAAAATCTTTACAGATTTGAGGGTTTATACTTGGGCTTTTGGACTAAAATATTTTTTACGACCCCTGATAAAGCTCACATAATTGATAGCCATACAGTGCTGAAATTTTAAAAACATAAACTGAAGACCAAGAAAGAGGTGCAGCACTGTGGATAGCAGTTTCTAAGCACTGCTTAAGCATTTAGATTTTCTGTGAACTTTATCTAGGATTGTTGAAGGATTCCCAGAAAGTTTCCAAGGAACATCACTGTGCCCTGTGCTGCATCTAGGTGAGGATAGATACAGGAGGCTTCCAGCAAGCTTTATTAGTTTCTAACAAGCTCTTCCACTTGTTACTGATGAAATGCTTCTTTGAGCTTTTGTTCCACCTGAACAAAGGAGGGCCAAACACACTTTCAGCAGGTCTATATGACTACCAGCCTACAGCACAGCTAAAACAGTGCAGTCAACAGAAGCAGTATTTTTCACAGATGAGTGCCCAGGGTCTCTTGCTGATGTTGGAGAAGTGGTGTGCAGGTGTGTGCCGGTGGAGAACCTATGCTGCCAAGTAGCTGCTGGAGCAGCTCAGTGGACTGCACAACATCAGAGATATTGTGAAAGAGGTCGTCTGAATCTTCTTTATGACACTGCAGCTACAAAAGCCTGAAGGCTTAGCTGTATTGAAGAAGGCACAGGTAGAGTCTGTGTTCTGGAGCTGGGAAATGGAGAGTCCCATACTGGCAAAGGCTGGAAGCTTGTGAATTCAGTGCAAAGGTGGCTCCTGCTCCACCCAGAGGAAGTCTTGTAGCAGAATCTGTACAACCATCTGTCTGAAACTATAGAAGAGGTTCAGCGTCCTGGTAGAAGATGAGGGCCTGGAAGTTGTGTTCAGGGATGCACCCATGCAGGCTGAGTCTGAACAATGCAGCAGTACCAAGAGGAATTGGTGAGTGACAGCATGAAGAGACTCCCTACTGCAGAGAATAGAAGCCACCATCTGCTGATGTGACCTGTTGTCTTGGAAGGTTTGTTGCTCAGATCTGGGATGCCGTGGACAGACTGTTAGAGCTTTTCAGGCCCTTAGACTCTGTCCTTGATGCTCTTCCACTTAAACATCACCCTTACTGCCAGGGGAGGCCTGGTGAATAGCAAGTGTGATCATGAGGCTCTGGGGTTGAGGATCAAGGGCACGGGGACCCAGGTAGTTTTCTCCTCAGTCCTGCAGGTTAGGTGGAAGGGCCTGAGGAGGAGTGAGGATAAGTGGAGATTTTCTGCAGGTCAACAACCAGCTGCACAGCTTGTGATGATAACAAAGATTTATTTTAAATGACCCAGGCAACCTCCTTGATGATCAAGGAAAGACAGCTGAGAAGAGGTAGAATTCAACTGACAAAATAAGGGAAAAAAATGCTTTTGCTAATGGGCTGGCAAACCTCTTAAGAACAATTTTAAATTATCAGTGATATGAGTGGGACATGATGACCTACTATCAAGTGAAAAATTGTGCCACCGTGGAAAGCAAAGGGTGCAGGGTGGACCTGGAGACATTTTAATGAACAGAACAGGGCTGAAGGGGCCCATCTTCAAGGATGTCCACACAAATAAAGAAGAGCTGAGATGGCAGCATTATGAGGAAAGTTATCTCGTTTTTTCTGCTAAATCAGCCTGACTGGGTGCCTCTCTGAACTGCTTGTACGCTAGGGCGTGAAGCACAGAGAACAAATAGGAGGAATTCAAACTCTACGTGTGCTTTCAGAGCTAAAATCTCTTGGGATCGTAGAACTGAGTCAACAATGTGTCCTTGCAATAGAGAAGGCCAGTGATATCCAGAGCTGCATTAGGAAGAATGTGACTAGCAGACTGAGGAAGGTGATTATTCTCCTCTTCTCAGCCCTAGTGAAACCACATCTGGAGTGTTGTGCCCAGTTCTTGGCTCACCAGTACAAAAGGAACATGGATATAATGGAGTGAGTCCAGTAAAGGAAAACTAAGATAATAGATTGACTGGGTCATGTGACATACAAGGAGAGACTGAGAGAGCTGCAATTGTTCATCTTGGAGATGACAAAGCTTGGGGGATCTAATCAATGTATATAAATGCCTGATTTGGGAAGGGGCAGTAAGGAAGATAGACCTGACTCTTCTTAATGGTGTCCTCTGACAGGACAAGCTGCTCAAACCAAAATACCAGAAAAAAACACCTGTACATAAGAACTCTTTTACGGTGAAGATGGTCAAGCACTGGAATAGATTTCCCAGAAAGGTCATCCCTCCTTGGAGATATTCAAAACCTAATTGGACATAGTTCTCAACAATCTGCCCTAGCTGGCTCTACTCTGAACAGGGGGATTGGATTAGATGATATCCAGAGGTCCTTGTCACCCTTAGCTATTATGTGATTTTATGTATTTTTCTTCTCCTGTCCCATTCTTCTCCCACTCAGACTACAACTACATCCTTCTTTCTGTTTTTTTTATTTATTCTACTCCTCTGTTGGAAATTGTCAAGATTATAGATGTTACAAGCTAGAAAACTAAGCATGACCATGTGTAAGCAAATAGACTATTGTGTTGTATACCAAACAGCGTAGATCTGGATTTCTAGAGTTCTTAACCACCTATTGTTTTGTCAATAGTTTCTCACTTAGTTGATCATATATCTTCTCCCTCAATTTATATAAAAAATTGGCTATAAAACAAAAGGTGAGCAATAGCACTTTTTCTTTTTTCTTTTTCCAGACACTTGTGGGTGAAGGACCTTATACTTGATCTGATTTTTTCCATATTCTGTGTTAGAGATATTTAACACCCATAACAAATAAGTTTGGGTCCAGAGACTTGATATAGCTTGGGTAACCGAGTTTTGAACTGCAATATGACAAGAGCAAAACTTTCAGAGTAACCAGTAATTTGCCTCCCACAGCTACTGGAACAGCTGGTGGAGACGAGAGGTTGTGCTTCCTTCATTTTCTTGGACTTTGCCAATTTCTGGCTAAGCCTTGTTTGTTTTGTGACAAACACAAAATGAGACCCAAAGGTAGCATGTATAATCAAGTAACACCAGTACCAAAAAAACCCCCACCAAAACCAAACAAAAAACGCCTAATCTATTAACCTTCTCTCCTATTACATTTCTCATTTCATCTTGTAATTATGCTGAAGTGTGCTTTTGCTTATCACTGCTTAATTACAGAATAAATGTTTGTTTTCCTGTTAGAAGCAAACAATTAATTGCATAATTCAATTACTTTTGCTAAAGAACTTTCTCAAGTTTCTGCATGATAAAACTTATAGCTAAAATACAATATAGGGATACAACTTCTCTCTTTTTTTGCTTAACTCTTGCTTTTCGTAAGAAATCAAGAATCATACGTGCATATGTCTCCCCACGCTGTTCAATCACATGGAATCTACTGAGAATTTGGTAAAGATTACATATACCTAGTTATTAAATTTCTGAGCATAATGTGAATGCACACAGTAATGAACACTAGAGGTTTCCTTTAAGAATGAAAAATGCCTCAGTTGTGGAAAATTCTTTAACAAGAACCTGCAAACTCTCACCATCACCTGCAAGTACGACCATCAGTTGTTCAGAAGAAGCACAGCTATGGGAAACGAGGCTTCACTAAGTTTCTGTGTACATAATACCATGTGCTGTTAAGTATAATATTGGTAACTTCCCTGTAACAAAACTGGTTTGTTTTTACCTTCCTGCAAAACCAATGTTAATTTCTGAGTACTTGCATTCGTATTGAAATGTTATCTTATTTTATTGGCCATTTTCAATATACCATTGAACAGCTTGTCTAAGTGATTCTTTTAACTTTGACATTTTCCCAACCCAACAACACCATTTCTCCTCACATGTAAACCTCTGTGGGTGTTCTATAGTCAATACTGCATTTTTAACAGACTACTTAGCTCCCTTTCCAAATAACTATATGTTCACTTTTCTAACCTAGCTTTCAAAAACTACCTTTCAGAAAAAAGGAAGTCATAATAATTGCCATTTATCACAGGGTATCCAGAAGTACTTTGATTACCGAAATAGCAAAAGTGTCCCAGATAAAAATATTCTTGCTACTAAAAGCTGTAAACAGCAATGGCTTGTGCAATTGTTACCAAAATTGTCGGGCTAATGTCCACTGTAAAATTTGAAACGTCTCATTTTGTTTTCATAAACTTGAGTTTAAGTCCTACAGATACGAAATGGGTGGCAGGCACCTGCTAAATATAATAAACTTCATTTATTTTTGTCAAGTTTTTGGCAAAGACTGGGAGGCAGATCTCTTTCCACCTTGCTCTTCTGTCAGAGATGTAAAAGAAAAAAAAATAATCTAACTTGTCATGTTTTTCATATCAGATTTATTTGTATACACTAGACTCACCTCCACGAAACTTCTATCATTCCTGTAGTGTTGTAAGTTTATATCTCTGTGTGGAATTATTTCAACATTTGACCAATATATTTTTTGCGATAAAAAAGACCTATGTATCATCACTATGAATACTACTTTAACTGCAGTATATAAGCTGTTCATTCTCACTACTGTAGCCTGCTTAATCATATTGCAACTATTGCTTTACATTTTCCTTTCATACAGTCTTTGAAGAGATAGTGTCAGCAGTTTGAAGACTGAATGAAGTCTAAATGAGTTTATTTGCTTAAGGAAACTCAGCTTCCTCCAAACTAAGGGTGGGACTTGGCTGCCTAACAAAAAACAGCTAATGTGCTTTGGTGCGTCCTAAGCTGTGCTATTTAGTCATATATTGCTCTTCTAGATGAACACAGGTCTCTGTAGGTCCGTCATCATATCTGCCAGCCTGTGTAGCTGTCTCTCATACCTTAGAGCATCCTGAATGAAGCAGATGCCAATGTTTGGGGAACTCAGCTATAGCTCAAGGTGCACACTGCTTGACAGGTACGCCAGACGCGTTACTTTGTATACACCACTCAGACTTACTGTCTGTGTTAGTGAGAAACTGGAAGAATAAATAGATAATATATCATTTGTTATTATCACTCAATGAAAGAACAGATATTAAAAGAAGAAGAAAAAAGAGGGGTTCACAACGGAAGGATTTTAAATCCCAATAGGTTATGTGGCTTAAAGATTTGTGGTAGGTTCTGTTTTAACTCTCAAACACTAAAGGAAACATTTCAAAATTTCTTTGCCTTTATGATCCATCGCAACTTCTTTCTCTTGAAGAGAATAAAAACAAAGTCTGAAGTTCCCATGGCAAATTTCTGAAGCAATTTGAATTAAGGAATTTGCTTTTCAAGAAATATTTGGTGGGACGTTCTCTCCCAAGATGTCTAGGAATAATCCAGTTAGTCCTCTCCTACACAGAGAATATCTGGAATTCAAGACAGAAAAGAGCAGGAAGTTCCTACTGAAGGAATAAATCAAGACTGTAAGGGCAAGTGGAACTGTGTGCTAATTTTTGAGTTTTCAAAGTTATTTAACAGTCTGTGAGCATGTGTGAACTGAATGAAGAAATTAATAGTTAACTGAGACAAAAGAATTGCTGTGACAAACTAAAACACTGTGCTCTGAAATTGTATTCTTATGTAATTGAAGCACATATCTTTATTAGAGGAATATTATCTGACCTCCAAATATGTTTTAAATTGGCATGCAGGTGTCAGAAACATAGGGCATTTGTTGTATAAAGGTGAGAGCAGCAGTTGACTTAGAAGGTGTGACACTAATGGCTTGACAATTACTGTTTGGGATGGAGGTTCAATTCTTATTTGTAAGCTTTTATTTTCCCACAGAACATAGACAAATTGCCATGATTCAAACTGAAGAGTTATACTTAAACTAAATTTTTTAATTAAATCATCTTGGAAATCTTTTCTTGTCTATGTAACTTCAATGTGATGGGTTATACAGACTCTCACCTTAACTGATTTTATTTGTACCACAAGTCAATGAAGTTTCAAGCAGTTTTTCATTTATTTTGTCCTCAGAACATCAAGTTCAGAGTTCCACCATTATCACTGTAAATATTTAAAATTGTGAAGTTAGGAATTAGTGAAAGACATTACATCAACGTAAAACTTACCCTTTTGATTTTATATTATTCATTTATTATAATACACTGATTTATTTGCTACCTGTCTCCTTATACCTTTGCCTTAAATTTATTTCTGCTTTCTGTGTCTGTGGCAACATTATTTGTTGGTTCAAAGATGTCAGGATTTCATTCAAGGTTTCTCAGTAGGGTACCAGATGATAGACCATCCAGCTGAACATAACTCCAGCATGGTGAAGTCACATTATGGTGTACAGAAACACCTTACCATGTGTTAACTATCTGTACCTAACTAGTCTTTATACTGCCAGTTGTGCCATGTTGCCAGATGGTATATCTGCTGTACTACCTGGTAGTCAACTTGTCTAAAGAAAAGTCAGGTAAATCAGTTGAGCAGATCATAAAACTTTCAATGATTTTGTGTTTACATGCATGTAAGAAATTAACTTTATTGACAAAACACTTGTGAGGAGTATTTTTCTCATATAGCTTCATTTTTTGACAACTTCAATCAAATGCATTTTGCAGGTTGTTCTGTTAATGACTCTATGGACACTGGAGTCCAGGATTTTTCAACTGGGAACTTGAAAGCTCCATATTGTTGTTTGCAATGGGTTTGCTAGTACAGCTGTGTCTACGATAAATCACTGCAGGTTTTCCCTGCTTGACATACTGCAGTGCTTCTTAGAAGTCTCAAATATTACATAATTTCTGAAAGCCTCATAATGAAATGTTGGGCATGTGTGAGATAAGTTTCTTGTTATGTAATTTCTTCAGTCTAAACAGACAAGATAGGAAAATATTTAGAAGAAAAAAGAAAGAGGTGTAGACGTTCGCTAAACTCTCTTGCAAACTTCTGAATCCTATTTCATGATGCAACGTGCCAATATAATTTGTTCTCTTCTGGGAGAGATATTTATATGTTTACTTGTGTTAGATCGGATCAGTAATGACAGAATAGCCATTTACTTTTCTTCGCCCTGTAGAACAGGAAAGTGATAGTGTTATGGGTTTTGTCTGGCGGCAAGGGAGGGGTTAAAGTGGTGGCTCCTCTTTTTAAATGACTCTTAACGAGTTGGAAATAGGGGGGGGGGGGGAAGGGCAGGCTCCCGCCCCAGACCAGCCAATCAATGCCTCCGTGAATAACATATTTAAGAAGGGGCATAGAACAATAGGTTCCCACCACCGGGCCCTGAGCAGGGCACGGCTCAGGCAGGCGATTCAGCCATCCAGCCACCTGTTTCTGCGAACGATCTGCCATAGCCCAGCCTCTGCCATGGCTCGTCTGGGAGCCCTTCTTCCCGGGAGCCGATGAAGACCTTCGACGGCGGAGAAAAGGAAGCGGGATCTGAGAGATGATGCGACTGCAGGGCAGTTCAGTCACCGAGAGAGAGAGCTTCTCTGTCATTTTCCCTTGCCACATGGCGAAGAAAATAAGCAGCTGTGGAGGACCCCAAGCAGGAACTAGAAGCCCCATGCCAGAGTCGGGGGAGTCACCGGAGGACTGAAGCCCCGCTGGAAAAAACTCCATGAAGCAGCCGGGAGAGACGGTGATGAGAAGGGGTGGCTCGGACTGACTGCAGCCCCCACTTTTTCAAACCCCCCCCCATGTGCCACCGAGGGTACAGAACAAAGCCTTTGGGCTTTGGGACGAAGGGAGGGGTGGGGGGAGAAGTGCCTTTGTGTAAGATGTGGTTTCTCTCTTTCAATATCCTGCTTCTTGTTGTAAATAGTTAATAAATTCAATTGTTTTTCTCGTTCTTCACGAGTCGTGTCGGTCTCTTGCTCGTGACCCTAAGTGGTGAGTAAAACTCAGTCCCCTGCCTCACCTACCAGGTGTTTAGAAAATTGTCCCTGTGGTTTTATAAACCACGACAGATAGACATAGGAAAATAACAGAGATAATGTTGTGATTCGCATGTCACTATCAGCACAATTAACGAACTGAGATTACAGGGTAATATCCTGGTTTGAATCAGTGAGAGACTCCATTATTTTACCTTCTTTGCCTTTGTACAGCCTTACTGGAGAAGATTGCAAAGATCTATGTATTCAAATTATGTATTAATCAAATGTGTTCAAAAATGCATGAAATATAATAAATGTAACAATAGTACACAGTAGTATTTTCAGGGTTCTTTTGAGTTAGTAACTCTGACTTGTTTAGTTTGTTTATTCTTTATCTCTTAATGTAAAAATGCCCAATTCTTCACTTTTTTTTTCCTCAGGAGGAAATGGTTATATTTCACAGTGCAACAGAGTAGCTGTCTAAAAATCATTGGCTATTAGTTTCAAATGAATAGACTAAACTATTATTAAGAAAAAATCAAATATTCCAATGTAATCTTTCGTCTAACAGTATATTATTTTGGTGTTGCAATATTTCTAGCATAATTACCGTTAAGCATTTCATTTTGTAATAAAACTTCTCCGGATTGAAACAGTTACTTGAGGTCTTCAGTTTGTAATAGTGACAAAAAATAATTGATACATAACTTTCATTTATCCCAGTGAAATTATAACTCCCTCCACATGTCTTGCTTTTCAGAAGAGAATACTGGCAGAACTGTCCAAATAAATTTTGGCATTTGTATGTAGTTATTCTTTATTATGATTCTTTCAGAAAACACCATAGTGAAACACTGGAATGAGTGACCAATAGAGACTGTTCAATTCCTGTTCTTGGGCACATTCAGAGCTCAGTTGGACATGCTTTTAGCAGCAGGTTGGATGAGATGACGTCTAAAGGTCCCATCCTGCCTCCATGATTCTGATTCTATAAACACTATTGATATTGTGATATTACTGTTAGTGTAATACTGCTACTGGTAATATTTTATTATTAAATACCAGTACTGACAATAACTTACTATTCAGTGTTACTACTACTAAAATGCTGGTGATCTGTAGCTATGGAAAAGATAGTATTGATTAGGCACTGTGCAAAGAGAGAAGATTATCGTCTTCACAAATAGTTTCTGACTTAATGAGAATGCAAAAGAAAGGGGAATTACAAGGAAGTAATAACACCTAATAATCAACAAATAAGAAATGGTAAAGCTCAAGGTTAAGCTCACCATAGGTCTAACCATTGCTTCTATTTTATATTCATATTATGTCACACTGTACTTCATTTTTTTATTGCTCATATTGTTTTGTGATTGCAGTAAGGAATGAGTAAAGTTTTTGAAAGTCTCTAATTGGAGCAACAACGTACATGAATTCCTAACCTGTCTGCTGGGTCACACTACAGAAAACATTCAGAGGCTGGGGTATTCCATCAGTTTGTTATATGACTGCATTTGATGTTGCAGTCATGAACTTCTGAATAACCCTGTTTGCTTGTACACTTTCATTCACTCTTTTAATAAACAAGGAGAAAATCTTTATACAGATTTCAGCCTTGGGGATATATGCACAAAGGTGTCTTGTCATCTCTCTCCTTCATTAGGAGAAGATAATCCTCAGGAGCACTTTCTGTTGTCATTTGTACTCAATAGATGTCATCTGTAGTAGACATGTAAAGCTTACTGATATAACACTAAGCTAACAACCTGTTTAGATCTTACTTCCATTGACATGAAAGACTGAAACTAGGCAGATTATTTCTTCTCATTAGCAGAGTCTCGCCATTATGGGTATTCAGAGGAAAAAAAAATTAGTAATGAAGACCATACACAAATAATCCTCCTAGAAAAGTTTCTGAGGCTTGTTTCTTCCATAATGGAAGTGTTATAGAAGGTTTTAGAAACCCTTGTATAAAGTTTCTTACCATTCCAAATTATAATTTCCTAACAGAGTTTCACTGAGACAAAGACACTGCCTGTTTGCAGTTGATCTCTTTCAGTCCTTCCTAATCTAGCCACTTCATTTGATATAAAAAAATAAGGACAAGATCTCCAAACTTCATTTACATTATGGATATTGTCACTGTTCTTTCTCAAGCTGCATATGGATTTAAGTACTTACATAAAGCAAGTGTGAGAACAGAAACTAAGCTAGCATTCACTTTGTATACTTTCAGTTACTTCTTCCAACCTCTCATTTTCCTCTCAAGAAATAGAAATTGCCTTTAAATGCAGAAGCTGTGTATATAATTCACAGTTGTCATCCCCCTTGTTTACAGTTGTCTTAATTGTGTTACTAAAGAATTAGAACTGCATTTGACATTGTATATGACATTTAATACATGTAGGGCATGCATGACAAAGACACAAAATATGTACACAATATAAATTCTAAACAGTGTTCTCAGTCAGTAAAAATATGACACCATCATAATGTCATTTCTAATGTTCTTCTGCAAGGTGACCCTTTCTTATTGGCTTAACCTAAATAATTACTTATGATTCCAGATAGCAGATCCATTTAGAAGGAACCATGATTTTTTTTTTCTGTACAATATCTGAGGTATTAATACCTGCAAATAGCCCTCTCTGAAACATTAGTTTTACAACCTTATGTCCATAGACTTGGTTTGGTAATAAATAAATAAATATGCATAAATAAATATGCCCTAAATAAATAAATAAATAAATATGCATATATAAATATGCACTAAACTCAGGGAAACTTAGTTATGCAGATATTTGAAAATTTATTCATTCTAGTATCTTCAAATGTTTCATTGCCTCCCTTTGGTTTTAGTCATCTGTTACCAAAGCTAGTAGCTGCCAACATGACTAAACCTTACCTCATTGCCTTTTTATTTCCCTTGATTCTTGCAGGGAAAGGAGAAAGGAAAAGAGATGAGAGGGAGAGGAAAACAGAAGAGAGGGGAGGAGAGGGGGAGACGAGAGGAGAAGAGAGGAGAGGAGAGGAGAGGAGAGGAGAGGAGAGGAGAGGAGAGGAGAGGAGAGGAGAGAGTAAGGAAAAATCTTTTGTGACATAATTTAGATTTTTAGGTATGTAGAGCATTTCGTCTAACAATCTGTCCTTAACTGTACAGTATGAATGACAAGTCAATGCAGGGGGTAATAGCAGGGTGAATATTTTCTCACATGTATTCTCAGTAAGGACTTCTCAGTGCACAAAATAATTACATTAATTGCCTATCTTTTTAAAAGCAACCAAGTGAAACAGCAGAAATTGTAACAAAAGAAAAAAAATCTGCATAATTTTTTTTTTACTAGAATGTGTCAAGATTACATAGTAAATTACTGTTGTATATTTTTCCTTTTTTTTAATCCATGTGCCTGAAACAAAGTCCAGTCAGATTCTGTCACTTACAGTGTGGCAATGGATGTATCATTGTGTACAGCTGGTGATGATAACATAATAAACGGTACCAAATGATAACTGTTAGCATAGCAACTGCTCTACTGAATCATACTACTGTTTCAAATAATTCAATATACTGCCTCTCCAAATAAACAACTGCAGATACTTGCAAGGATATAAGAAAAACTTATCAGCTTATTATGAGATCTTCTGCCTCCCAGGAAAAGTGTCCTCCAAAATCCTCTCAGTTAAATTAAAGTTTATGAAGTAAATGGTGATATGTGTAGTGACTAAAACATACACGATATAAACACAGATGTTCTCATACTCAATGAAAATGACAAAACCTGCTTGGATCCCTTTACGATCTTGATTTTTTGGGCAGTGAGTTCCTTATGTACTGTGAACCTGAACAATATCTTGCATGTGAATGAACTGTATGTGATCCAGCTGACTAAATGTCAGAGTTTACATGTGAACATCATACCTGAGCTTCTTTTCCTGTCAAAGGTGGCTTAATTTGACTGCTTACATGCATATCAGGGTCTTATACCACTTAACAAATTCTAGGGTATTTTACATGGCACCTAAATGCTGTTCCAGAAAAACACGTCTCTATAGATATCTCCATGTTAATATCTCAGATACTCTAGGACATCTACAATGGCAGTAGACAGCTATGATGACTGTATATAGCTTCTAGAAAAAGCAATCAGTGTTTTCTGGAAGGCTATTCAGTTGATGACATTTGAGTGAACTTCTCAGATCAGGTTTTGTAGCCCAAATTGTGTTGATTTGGAAATTCATTCAGATGCCTAAATGTTGGAGTTTGGTGCCATGTGAGACATATTTTAACTAAAGTATCTTTACTAGACTAATAGAAATCCATATGATTTTGGAGTGGCAACTGGAAGGTAATCAGATTACATTCAGTCAGCACACGGTATTAAGTGTCTATACTGAGGTAACTATATTAGGTTGAAGGATTTCATTAACGAAATTAAGGATAACATTAATGAAAGGCAGCTCACACACAGGCACATATTTACAACAAATTTAGGTATTTTCAAATGTAGAGCTGAATCCTAGCCTGTTTGTAGTCATGCTTCATTTGCCTGTCCTTAGGCATTTACAGCCATTCGAGATGCTCAAGAACATCATAAATATGCACCTGACTTACTGTTCTTATTTTCTCAGGCAACATAATCTTTTTTCTGCCATGGCTTCTAAAATAGCCAACAGTGTTCTTTTCGGGCTGATGATGCCGTTCTAGATATAATATATATATTCTTAATGTGTTGCCAGGACACAGAATGGGCCAGCAGCACCCTTAGGGTCAGGGAGCAGGGCACACAGGGGACCCCAAGGTCAGCCAGCTCTGACAGCACAACAGGCAGAGCTGGTGGTCGGTAGCAGGGCCCACCAACAATTCCTAACAGTTTTGCTGAGTTTCAGGCTGGAATAAATCTCACAATATGGATACAGTTTCACCATTATAAAATGTGTTATATGTGTATGCTTTACTCTCTACTATTTCAGGATAACTGTAACAAAATAAGGAAATCTTATATATAAGATTTATTAAGGATATAACCGTGTTCAGGGGCAGGTTTATAAGAAAATTGAAGGAATAAGACACATGGAAGAAACTAAGCTGAATGCCTTTCTGTTAATATGACCATGTGTCAAAACCTAAAGTGTTATCCAGCCTTCAGGTGTGTAGAGAATGTGACCTTAGATTCATAGGCTTTCATGATACGCAAAGATGTGGAGGCTTTGTCACCTCAATTTCTCTACTTTATTACAAATTACTACAAATATCACATAAAATCACCACACTAGCAAGTAAGGTACCAGAAAAAATCACCACTAGCAGGTATACCTATTATTAATAAAGTTTGCATACGTATATATATCAAACTATTTAAAAATATTATCAACAATCAATAATATCGTATCAATAAATACTATAGAAGCAATCAATATAATAGCAAAAACCAATGACAGCAACAACCAAGTATGTATATACTATCACAAGTTACTGCAAAATTATGAAAAATATAACAGCGGATATACTTATGATAGATTTCTTGTATGGATATAGATAATATTGGTATAAAGCACATGAGACAGATCTCAGAAGGGGCTAAAACATCTTGAAGGGGAGGACAAACCAATTCCAGGAGACCCAACCATGCCACAGGTGAGACAACAAACTGAACCAACCACAGAAATGGGACAATGAAATAACAGGCAGAGTCTCACTTCAAAGATGATCCACATCAGGAAGCTTGGAGTTAGTCACACGCATAAGAGTCCAAGAACTCACAGAGAGTTCATTCTAAGGGTTCAAGCTGCTTAGGTCTGGTGGGCTGACTTTAGCTGAACACCAGGTGCCCAGCAAGCTGCTTTATCACTCCCCCTTCGCAGCTGAACAAGGGGAGAAAAATAAGGTGAAATTCTTGTGGGTTGAGACAAGGAAATCATTCAACAATTAAAAAACAGACTTGATCTGGGGAAATTAGCTTAATTTATTACGTATCAAATCAGACCAGAACAATGAGAAATAAAACCAAATCTTAAAACACCTTCCTCCCACCTTTCCCTTCTTCCCGGCCTCAGCTTCACTCTGATTTCTCTACTTCCCTGTTCAGTGTGGCACAGGGGAGCAGGCAATGGGGGTTACTGTCAGTTCACCACACGCTGTTTCTGACGCTCCTTCCTTCTCACACTCTTCTCTTGCTCCAGCGTGGGGTCCCTCCCACAAGAAACAGTCCTCCACATACTTCTCTGATGTGGCTCCTTCCCGTGGGCTGCAGTTCTTCAGGAACTGCTCCAGCATGGGTCCTTCCCAGAGGGTGCAGTCCTCCAGGCACAGACTGCTCCAGTGTGAGTCCCTAATGGGGTCACAAGTCCTGCCAGCAAACCTGCTCTAGCCTGGGCTCCTATCTCCACAGGTCCTGCCAGGAGTCTGTTCCAGCACCGGTCACAGATTCCTTGGGACGCATCCACCTGCTCCAGCGTGGGATCCTCCATGGATGCAGGTGTATCTCTGGTCCATGGTTACGCTCCATGACTGCAGGTGCACAGCTACCTCACTGTGGGTTGCACCATGGACTGAATGGGAATCTCTGCTCCAGTGCCTGGAGCACCTCCTCACCTCAGCACCTAACTGACGTTGATGTCTACAAAGGTGTTTCTATTCCCGCTCCTCTCTTTTGGCTGCTGTTGCTCATCAGGTTTTTTTCACCTTTCTTAAAAATTTTATCAAAGATGTGCTACCATCATCGCTGATGGGCTCAGCCCTGAACAGCAGTGGGTCTGTCTTGTAGCCAGCTGATATTGGTTCTATCAGACACAGAGGAAGCTTCTGATATCTTCTCACAGAAGCCACCTTTGCAGCCTCCCTGATGCCAAAACCTTGCCACACAAACCCTATACATTAGGAAAGGAAAAGTACATGAAGCACAGGAAGTTCTCAGGGAAAGAAGCTACATTTTGGATAAACATCAAGCCCTTTTTATATCACAGATACATAAGAGGTCTTAGGACACCAGCACTTTGAACAGCTAATAGGTGGTACTAATAGCTACTTTTCACCTTAACAGCCAAGAGATGATGGTGTTTTCTGCTCTTTCAGACCAATTTGATTTTCACAGACTCTTCTTCCAGACTACTTTTCAGCTCTTCAGACGATAACTCGTCAATAAGGTTCCTTGGTTAACACTTTTTGGTGGTATCTCAGGATGTCTCTGGTTTCTAGGTACCCAGCTGTACTTCAAAGAAGCCAGCTGCACTTTTCAAGGATGCTTCTGGTTCCCAGCCCTAGTTCCCAGGCTCACAGCTCCCAGGCTGGCAGGCATTTTCTTCCATTCAGTAAGTTTCCCTTTCTAACCAGGTCACTGTTATGGCTGTTCGCATCACCATGGCGATTCCATGCAATGAAATTCCTCTTTCCATTCATCAAAATCAAAGCTACATTCAAACATGGCTTTCACAAAGGAGACTACATGTTTTACCTGTGGAAGAAGGAAAGCTGTGAGATCTACCTATACAGAGAAAACCCACACCCTACTCTTAATGGTTATAATTAATTATTAAAAATGTTGATGCATTACTGAAAATAGAAGGGGATTTTTAGTTGACTTCTCAGATTCTTTTTAATTTTTGAACTGCACTATTTTTCCAAAAATTTCCATTGCAGTCTCATAACATAATTTGTCTGTTGTGTTTGTCTTTAATGATGAGAGAAATCTTTAGTGATTTATTAATTCCAGTTTCATCTTTACATATGACCATGTTTATATTTCTACTTTCTTTACTACAAACTGCAGTTTGCATATGCCTGCAATGCTCAATGTGTAATATTTAAAAATGGTTAATAAATAAAGTGGCAATCTTCCCGACATAATCAATAAACTTGGACTCACAAAACAAAATCAAACAATCAAATTTCCATTTGAGGTAGTACCCTGTCATTTGTTGTTACTGTCTTGAAGCCAATGGTAAAAATACTGTTTATTTCTTGGCAGTGTAATTGTGCTCTATATGAAAGCACATACAAGGAAAACAAAACAAAGGTATACATTGGCGACAGTATTTTATCTGATGTTAACAGTGTAATTTTATTAACAAGATTTTTTTAGGAATGAGTAGTCGGAAGACAAAAGGAGTTTATATTTTTTATTAATATATTAGTATAAATAGTTCCTTAGTTTCCTGAGTAAACATATCATAAAATAAATTCAGTTGTCATTACAGAATCACAGAATCACAGATTGTTAGAGATTG
>NW_010144655.1:0-404 GCF_000699245.1 Pterocles gutturalis
CCCCTCTTTTTTTTTTTTTTTTTTGTTTTAATTATTATTTCTTTTTCTCAGTCTTTCGCACGGATAAAGAAGTGGATCGAGCACGCCAAGAAGTCGCCCAACCTCACCATCCTGGCCGGAGGCGGCGCGTCGGGTACTTCGTGGAGCCGTGCATCGTGGAGAGCAAAGACCCGCGGGATCCCATCATGAAGGAGGTGAGAGCGGCGTGCGGGGAGGGGGCAGGAAAAAGCACAAAAAGGGTGCAGGTCCCCAGCCCGGGGTGTCTGCTGGGCACGTGGAGCTGAGATCTACGGCAGATTGGTGCAGGGATGCTCCTCTTCATCTCTGCTTGAGCTAATTGGGGGCTGAAGCACCCACTGCTTGCTTTTTTTTTTTTTTTTTTTTTTTTTTTTTTTTTTTTGGGT
>NW_010144655.1:420-3736 GCF_000699245.1 Pterocles gutturalis
GCTCTACAGGAAATTTTTGGCCCGGTCCTCACGGTGTACGTGTACCCGGAGAAGCGGTACGAGGAGGTGCTGGAGCTCATCGACACCACAACGCCCTATGGCCTCACGGGGGCAATCTTCGCCCAGGAGAAGTAAGTGCCAAAAAAAAACCAAAAAAAAAAAGAAAGAAAAAATCCACGCTGCCTTGCAGCATCCTGAGCCAGCAAAGATGCTTTTTCCCTTCTGGGGTTGAGCCATCGCTCTCGCTTCTCTCCCGCTCCCTGTGCTGCTTGGGGAGGAGGAGAAGAATCATTTCTTGCAGAGCTTATGCTGCTTTTAGCTTTTCTCCCACCGAGGAGGGAAGGGGATGGAGGGAAACTACCGCAGAAGGTGTTTTTTCAGCCCAAAAGGGCTTTTTGGTGAGAAAATGCAAGGGGACAGTTGGAGGGAACAGGTAACCAACCCTCCTCCAACCCTCGTAAGCAGGAGGAGAACTAAGAGCAGTGTAACCTCAAAGAGGGACCATCCTTGGGTTACGATCGTCTTGGTTTTATAAGAATAAAATTTAAAAAGAGAAACAAATTGTAAGAAAACAAAGTAGGGATAATTTAATTGAGTTATAAGTCTGCACAACCCATTTGTGTGTGTGTTAAACAAGGGGCAGTCCTGGAAATGTGTGTAAAGAAACACAAACATGCTTTTTGCACAGTTTTAATTGCTGTGGCAGGGTAGAAGCCTCTGCACGAGTCTTTGCTGTTGTGGTCAGAGCCGTGTCTGTCCCTCCTCAGGAGAATCATCGATGAAGCCAGGAACCTCCTGCGCAACGCGGCCGGCAATTTCTACATCAACGACAAATCGACGGGTGCTGTCGTGGCGCAGCAGCCCTTCGGAGGCTCCCGCATCTCAGGTGAGATGAAAAACTGTCTGGAGACAGCACTTACCTGCTGAGTAACCTCTGAGTAACCTCTGAGTAACGTAACCACGCGCTGAGCCGCATCCCCACCCGGGCGCATCCCCCGTCCTCCGTCTCTTGGTCACCGGCGCTTTTCTTTCCTTCTGGACCAGGCACCAACGACAAACCTGGCGGCCCCCACTACATCCTGCGCTGGACGTCGCCCCAGGCCGTCAAGGAGACGCACGTGCCGCTGAGGGACTGGCGCTACGCCTACATGCACTGATGCCTTCTCCCCGACCCCGCGCCGTACTACTGATCCTCAACGCACAGAGTGGCTTCGCAGCTACGACCTTCAAAAAAAAGCACTTACTTCGATCTACTGATCTTTAACCTGACAAGCTTAGGTTTTATTTTGAAAGAAAAACTATATTATTAAATTGTTAATGCAAAAAAAAAAAAATCCTTGTGGTTTTCTTAGGCTTGGAAGCATGCTGAGTTAATTAATTAAGGGCTGGCAGAACCATACCTGGACCCTGGGGTCCCTTTTCTTCCCATTTTGTCCATCCTGAGTGGTCCAGCGTGATTTCTTCTCCTGTGAGCGCTGGAATTAAAGCAGGAGGTGGGTGTTAAGAGGCTGTCCCTGTCACCTATAAGGAGCCCTGTCCTTCCCCTCTCTGTCCCCGAGGTCCCCTTCACCCCAGCAAACCACGAGCCGCACCCGCGGGATCGCAGGGGTTCAGGGCTGCCGGGACCAGCCTTTCAAACCAAAGATCAATGTGCTCAAAAGCCCTGAGCCTTATTTTCCTCCCCCTTCCTGAGGATGAGGAAAGCCTCCATCACACCCAGAGCTTTGGGATGTAGGAAGGTGCGTGGTGCCAGGAGAGAGCGGCTGCGCGTGCAGCGCGGCTCAGAAAGAAGTTTAAGCACTGGGGTTATCCGGGCATCACCTTGCAAATGGTCTTTGGGTGCTCGGGCAGTGGGGAGATGGAGCAGCAACACCTGGTCCCCGTGTTCCATCGCTGGTGCGGGGGTCAGGCTGCCGCCGGTGTGTCCCGTCAGTTACCGGCTGCTCCGAGCCCTGGCCGTCCGCTGGCAGAAGGGAAAAGATTTTAAGAGAACGTGTGTCAATAATCAGAAAGTTCCTGCACGAGCTGCTTGGGTGGCTGCAGCATCCCTCGCCGACCCGAGATGGAGTTGAAGTATTAGCAGGAGGTGCTGGGGCAGCAATAATTGGAGCAAGACACGTTTCCCAGCCTGTTGGGCTCTGCCCAGGACCCCGCTCCCGTCCTGGGGAGCTGCTCTCAGACGCGGACCCCGTCTCCGAGGCTGAAGTTCTTACTCCGAGGTAAGAAGTTGAATGAGTTCTGACCCAAGTGGTCCCCGGTTGCTGGGACCTGCGCGGGCTCTGCCTCCCTGGCTGGGTCCTGCAACGCAACCGGGAAGAGGGAGCTTAGGCACAGCATCCTGCATCCCTCGGGATAATTTCTAATTTAGAAACATACACATTTGTAACACCACCAATTAATAACTGTTCAATTAGCAGGCTTTGCAGAGAGATAGAGCAGATAACCCTGCTGTAATGAGCATTAGGGATTGATCCTGTCCGTGCCTGGGCTGGGATGTTGGGTGGAGGTCAAGGATGTGTCGCATTAAATTCTACTTTAACTGAGAAAAATTGCAAAAAAAAAAAAAAATTACAAAAAAAAACCCAAAACAACCCTTGTGTTCTTTTATGAATTATTCAAATTGTTGCCCAATAAAGAGCTCCACTGAGTGTGCATTCACCCTTGGGGCGGGCAAGGTGATAAGAAAAGCTGGGAGCAATAAGGGAACCTGCCCCCAAAACCTGCCGCTCAGCATCTCTCTGCGGTTTCGGTACCCGGCTGCAGGTGCTCTCCTTCGTGCTGCTGCACCCAGAGCCAGCTTGGCTCCTGTGCATTAATTATTTCTTAAAACCAGCGCTCTGCTCTCACCTTCAGCAGATAAGCTTTTCCCAGCAACTGGGAACGGGACACCCGGGCTGCAGAGCTCTGCCTCGGCACACATAGTCCAGGAAGAAAAAAAAAAAAAATTAAAAAATTTACATAAAAACAAAATAAAAGAACCTCAGCTTTGTATTTTCTGCTAAAGCTAAGCACTCTCCTTGCATGAGGATGAGCAGTAGGAACAATCGAGCAGGCGCCTAATTCCATATCATCCGTGTTAGTACCAAGCATCCTCTTGGTGCATACTGGGGGGGGGCACACAGGACCCCAGTTCAGCTCCAAACCCCCCGAAATCCCCCAGCAGGGAGGAACGGACCAGCCCCATCCCGACAGCAGCGATGGGCTTTGAACCCCTGGAGCTCATCCAGGTGGGACCACAGCAGCGCCCCGGTCAGCAAAGTCACCTCCTGCCACCCAGCTCTGGATAAGCCCCCCCTCCCCAAAATCTCCTCCGAAC
>NW_010144656.1:0-510 GCF_000699245.1 Pterocles gutturalis
CCCCACGGGTACCACACACAGGGCGTGGGTCTGGGGGGACATGAGGGGGGTCAGTGGGGCTGTCCCTTGGCTCAGGGCTGGAGAGTCCGGATCGATGCTGTGAGTGCATCGTGCACAGCGGCTCCGCTCCCCGCTCTGTGTTTGTCCCCCCGTCCCCAAAAACAGGCTGTGCCCCCACCGAGGGCATCGCCACCCGCCCCCGGGGTCAGGGTCCAGCCGCCGTGGGGCTGGCAGGAGACCCCCAACCCCTCCCTCGCTTTCATCCCTGCAGCATCCCGAGGGTGCCAGCCTCTGCGCCGTGTCCTGGGAACGTCACCCCACGGGTACCACAGGGCATGGGTCTGGGGGGACATGGGGGGGGTCACCGGGGCTGTCCCTTGGCTCGGGGCTGGAGAGCCCGGATCGATGCTGTGAGTGCATCGTACACAGCGGCTCCGCTCCCCGCTCTGTGTTTGTCCCCCCGTCCCCAAAAACAGGCTGTGCCCCCACCGAGGGCATCCCCACCCGCCC
>NW_010144656.1:738-1868 GCF_000699245.1 Pterocles gutturalis
GCGGCACTCGAACCATGAGCTGAGCCGCCAGCTTTGACTCCGCTCCGAGAGCCAGCCCGGGCTCCCCAAAACCGGGGCGGGGGGCTCTGCTCCAGCCCCCACGCCAGAGCGAGCCGGAGAGCTGTGGCCAGAAGGGTGGGGATGTGGCTTCTCGGCGGGAAGGGGGGCTGCTCTCAGCTCTCAGCCTCTTGGCTTCGAAACCAGCCCTCAACCAGCTCCTCGCCCGTTTTGCAGGAAAGGAGCAAATGTTTTTCCCAGTTTAGGTTTTTTGGGTGGTTTGTTGGTTTTATTTTATTTTTTCCTTTTTTTTTTTTTTTAATAGCCTAAGGGTGTAGGTGGCTGCATATCTTGGAAGACCCAGGAGTCCTGCCTCCTCCCTGCTGGCACAGGGCGAGGGAAAGCAATTTCCACTGTCAAGAGGCTGCGTACCAGCTGTACGGAGCCATCAGCCTGGTGTGGGAAGGGAGTTACTCAGCATTTGGTTCCCAAGAGAAAAAAAAAAAAAAATTACAGCTCAAACTGACTTTCCAAAATACTTTGAGGTTCATAGTAATGTTCTTGTCTTCGTCTCCGAAATATCCTGGGTTGGATCCCTCGTTTCCATCCCGTAGCTCACGGAGAGGCACCGGAGCTGGGCTGGTGTGCATTATGATGACTATTTTTATTTTTTATTTCTTTGGATCCATGATCTCAGTTGATTGGAAAACAAACCCCAGAGAATCCTTGAGGAGAGTCTGCAAACAGCTCTTGGTGAGATGACTAATCCCAGCTCTGTCTAAACCAACAGGGTGCTAAAAATAGCTCGATTTCTAACAATAAATATAATAAAATAACTTAACTGACAACAAACAGCCCCAAAAAGCCAAACACAAGGAAAAGTCCACTAGAAATACAGATTGCGATGGGGGAAGGAGCCAGCGGGAAACTGGGTCAGCGAGTCAGAGGGACGAGGTGCCCGTGGCACCGGCGATGCTCCGGTCGGATCCGACCTCTCTGTCCAGCGCATCTTATCTCTTGCCCTAATGGAGATATTTGTGTTTTTCCTTAGTTTGTCCCGGATTAACGCGGGGAGAGGCGCAGGGACCGCGCTTTGGCCGCTCCACCCTGGGAAAGCCCATCCTGGAGTGAGC
>NW_010144656.1:2515-2756 GCF_000699245.1 Pterocles gutturalis
CAGCTCCCATCCCCTGCGGATATTTTTGTGCTCCAGGGATGCAGGAAGCGCCCGTATTTGCAGTGCTCCAGCTGGATGTGCCCCGAAGGGGCTGGGACACCCTTGTCACCGGTCCCCAGCCCCCTCGTACTGGGATGGTGGCCTTGCACGTGGCACCGCCATCACTCAGCATCCCTGTCCTATGGGGATCAGGCTCCTGCCGGTGCGGTGCCAGCTCCACGCTGCCTGTACAGGAAGGTGG
>NW_010144656.1:2770-3008 GCF_000699245.1 Pterocles gutturalis
GAGGGGACCCAGATCTCCCACGGAGGCTCTGACCCCTGGCATGAGCACGCTTCTGGCTTCTACACTCCCACACCAGCTTGATTTTTATTTTTACTGCTTTCCATGCACACGAGAGCCTGCCCAGGCCGGCTGTGCCAAGTGCATCCCTGGGAACGGACATCCCGTGCCCCACATCGAGCCCTGGCCGTGCCACCGCGGCGACGGGAGAACCAGCCCCTGCCATGCCCTCGGTGCAGAG
>NW_010144657.1:0-974 GCF_000699245.1 Pterocles gutturalis
GTTTGCGGGAGTCCCTGAGGAAAAAAATCCCGTCTGCGGCATCCTGTGGTTGTGTAGGAGCCTGGGGAGGGAGCCGGGACGGAGGGCATCCATCAATAAAAGTAGCCCTCATGCCTCAGCTAGCTAGGTTAAAGCACCAGTTCAATCGATGGGAGGCATTTCCTTCCCCCGACAAATTACAGGTACACTTAAAAACGGTCACAACTCACATTTAATTGGGAAAATAACTTTGGTTGCTTTCTAACCTCTGTGGAGCTGGAATGAGTAGAGGAGACAGCACTGGGGACTTGCTCAGACTTAATTTTCCTCCAGACCCTGCTTTCCCCAGGCCAAGGTCCAGGCTGGGATCTGAAAGTGGAAGAGCTCTGGGAAGATTTAGGGTTTATATTCCCCTCCCTCTTTCTGTGTCTCTCTTTTCTTCCTCCCTAGTGTAACCCAACCCGGGACGGCACTGACTATGCAACCCTTCTTGTCCCCTCTGGGAAGGAAAAGTTCCACTGGACATTAGTGATTACAACTTCTAAACGCTATTTCTGGCAGAGGAGGGAGGCGAGGAAAGGGGGGCTAGAGTACAATATAAAACTCAGTTGAAGATGTTATTATTATTATTACTATTATTATAATTATTTCGAAAGTGGCAGGGCTGCATGGAAGCTGGGAGCTGAAATCCATAGCCTGTATTTTTTTAATCAAATGTTAATTGCCTGCTTCACATGCCAAGCTCCACAAGGCAATACATACATATATATAGACACACATGAACATATGTATAAACATGCATATATATACATGTGCACACTCATATATGGGAAGGGGTGGATGCAGGACAATAAATATGCAGACTGCTGTCACAGGGCACAGCGAGCAGCTCTGATGTGCAAAAGATGTCCCTGTTGCTCCCAATTTTAAGCATTTTTAGCTGTCCCCTGCTCTGACCAGCATACACCTCCAAGACGGGATGCTGTAAAACCAGA
>NW_010144657.1:1020-1330 GCF_000699245.1 Pterocles gutturalis
TGGAGCTGTGGTGGTGGCGCCTTTGCTGGGCCAAGCTGGTTGCAAATGGGTTGTGACCAGTCACGCTGGGACCCCCCCAGTCTCTGTTGTGTGTCCTGGCCCTGTTGCCTCACCAGAGTCCCTGCAGCCAGGCTGGGGGTGGTAGTGCCAGGCCAGGCCTTGACAGTCGGTGGTGCCCAGCCAGGCCTGATTTCCCGTCAGTGTTTCTGGGGCCTTTCCTCGCAGGCCTTTTTTTTCATTCTTTTGCCTTTTTTTTCCTTCTTTTGCCTTTTTTTTTCCCTTTTTGCTTTCTCTTTTTCGTCCCGTTTCC
>NW_010144658.1:0-13376 GCF_000699245.1 Pterocles gutturalis
ATTCTGTGATTCTGTGATTCTGTGTGTCAGACAGAAAAGAGCTGCTGAATCATATTGTTCCAGCGAACTCTGTGAAACTGAGGCATTCCTCTAGCTGAATGACGCAGTGTTCCCTGGAGAGCTGCACAAGAAGGGGTATTTCAGCTGGCCTGGCACATGCACCCCGATACGCAGCACGAAGAGGAGCTGGGAAGGCAGGCACAGGTCGACAGCACAGACCGTGTTTGTCCGAAGGGCTGGCTGCTGTTATCGTCAGGTGGGGTTAAGGGTCCTGCTCTGCCTGGGTCTCGCCTGCAGGACCGATGAGGTTTCCTAGGCGGGTTGGAAGCTTAACACAGACTCCTCTAAAAGCAGCAAAGCGAACAGTTCTGTGTCTTCAGAGCAGACCGAGATCCAGAGCATTTCCCAGAGCGCGTTGAGAGGGGAGAGGTAAAGCACTGACACATCCGTAGAACTGTTTATTTCCAGAAATATGGCAGTGCCTCACGTGTCAGGTAATAAAGAGAGCAGTTACGGATTTAGATGGCAGTAGAAAACTAATGCAGAATTTACCTCGTGTTGTGTTAGTAAAGGATGGGGGACGTAAGCAGCTTGTAAGTGCTGCTTTTGAACAGCTCGGCGCTGGTGTGTCAAAATAGCTGCATGTCCTGTCAACCACGTGTGTGACACCGGAGTGCCTCCCCGGGAAGGTCACCCTGGGAACACCTCTGCACACAGGTTCGTGTGGTTGGGTCCAGCCTGGACTGAGGCAGAGGCGTTGAGGGCTGGGCCGGCCGCAGACGCGCGGGAGAGGTACACTGCGCTAGTCCCGTGCTTGGCTCTACCAGGACGCTGCTTCAGCCTGGCCTGTGTTCTCTGCTGGGACACAAGCGGTTTTAGTTTTGGGTTTTTTTTCTGAGACCATGCGATAGCATGTTAGCCTCAGCACAGCTTTATAGAGCAGCTCACGTAAGCAACAGACTCACTCTCCTGTAACTAATGTGCCACTGGAAACAATGGGGAGGAAAACTGCTGGGCATCCTAGAGACCATCACCTCTTCTTATGATTTCCGTTTATCCAATTGGTGAAGGAAAGGTGTATTTTCAGAAATTTTAAGCAATATTTTGACAAACCAGCCCCGTTTCCTCTCTACTGCCAAGACATCGGGAATTAATAAAGTAATTTTTCTTTTTGACTGAAGAGTTTCTTAAAATGTACCACAATTTTAAAGAGACAATTATTATTTTTACCCCTGTTACTGTTTTCTTAGCTTCCCTGTCACAGCCTTGAAGATTCTCCCTTGTTCCTTTACTCCTCTGTGTGTGAAGTGTGTTGCTTCATTTCAATTACAATGTTAATTACAGAAGACAAGTGGTTACTGGATCTTGCACCATAATTAATCAACCTGATATTTACTTACTACATTGTTCCTACTGGATTAAGCTGTAGCTGGGCAAGCAGGGCAAGGAAAGTGAGTGACAGGAGCATTATCATGGCACACTGCCTCCCATTGGGAAAGTTCATCTTCCGTCTGAAAGAGACGCCTTCAGGGATCATGTAATTTGAATTCCCTGTGAATTTAGTGTCATCTTAGCTTGACCAGCTCTGGAAGAACATATTAACCTCCTCTTGTGATTTTCAGAAAACCATTCTAATTTAGCAAGTAATTAAGGGTCACATGTAGGATAAAGAGCTAGATAAGCTTGGATTACGCACAGGAAGCTTTGTTTCCAAGGCAACCCTAGCAGAGGGGGTGTTAATGCTGAGGTCAGTCAGTTAATGAACTGGGAATGGTTACTGGCTGCAGAGTGTATTGGAACTGGGGAAATGAAACTAACAATTGCATTGCCATTTAATGATTGGGTGATAGAAAACAAACTGCTACAAAGCTAGTTATCACTGAAAACGCTGGAGACAAAGGTTACAGGCAGTGGGACCGTGCTGCTAAGTGAGGTCACGAGAAGTCCAAAACAATGACGCTTGACAAACCTCATTTTTTCTTTTTTTCCCCAGCTAAAATCACTTCAGTCATCATTCATGGATTTCACAGCTTCTCAGTGTGAGGCTGTCAATGTTTGCGTAAGCGTCCGTTGCTAACACATGCTGGACCTGCGTTTCTTCCCGTGGTTAGTCCGGAGGGAGGTTGCTACCTCAGTGGCACTGTCAGAACGAAATCAGCCTGATGGATTTAGCACACTGGAAAGCAGGACGCTGGGCTTCCATGAGCTGAGGATGTAACACCCTCGCACAGGGCTGCAGGCTCTGGGAACTAATCTCCTGGAAGATCTGACAGGGCAAACACACAAACATCACAGACACAGCTAAAATGTCCAAGCAGCTCATACATAGCAAATATAAGCTGATTTATTAAAACATATTGATGTTTAAAAAATTGAATCTTACATGGGTATTTTTTGCTGCAAATCTCATAACCTTGATTTTTACGCTTTACGAATAGCGTGTAGGCTCAGTCTCCATCCGATCCTCCTGATAATCAGCAGGCTTTGGCAAATAAAGGTTGTGCTCCCGTGACTCCACAGCGACGTACTGTCGCCACCAGGAAGAACTCCTTTGCTTTTCTTCCTGGTATGTTTAAAAACTCCCAAGTGCACGCCTCCAAACTGGGGGTCTGCAATAACAAGTTTCAGAGCTAATCAAGGGAGGTACAGCTCTCACTGACTTATCCAGAAGTCGTACCCGATTTTTCAGGGTGTAAGATGTCCGACTACCTGTAAGCCTGTGCAGCTTGTGGAGTTGGATGTGAATTTTTGATTTGTTTTCAATCCTTAGAACTAATCTGTCACTGAAGATAGCTAAGCTAAGGGAGCAATGACCCAATGTACAAACCAGGGAAATCAAAATGTTTTCAACTGGAGGTAGTCAAAGCATTTCAAAACAGGATTTCTGTGGAAAAAAGTCGTATTGTCAAAATTCAGTATTTCTTTAAGGTAATTTATTTCAGCTATAGTTTGAATGATGGGAAGAATATTCTGACTTACTTCACTAGGCGGCAGAACATAGGATATTTTGACACCATATTATCTATATGTATAGGATTGTAATGCCATTTATTAACCAAAGGAACATTTTAGAATTTCAGTATTTTTAACCTTAAGAAAACAAAGCAATGTTTTTATTTTTAATTCCAGATAAAATTTCAGATTTCTGTCCAATTTTAAATGAATCCCCCTAATTTCAGAAATTCCTTTTCTCACCAGCTTTTACTCCTATAGACAAAATTTCCAGTGGAAGAGGCTTTTTCACAAGCAAATAAGTTAACATATTCTGCTAATATGCAGACATTGTATAATGTAAGAAACATTTGGGAATCAGATTATTGTGCTATAAAACAGCATAATAGAGATGTTGCGGAGTAGGAATGACCCGTTAGCTATTAAATGCTTTCTCAGTTCACTTGTACCATAGCGATCCCTGTGATCTGTGAGAGAAACAATTGCACAAGTGTTTTTCAAAGCTTTCTTTAAAACAAACAAATGTTCTCTACTTTTTGGTACAACCAGGTGACGTTAGTGTCACACAATATACTGTAACGGGTCATTCCTGCACCTGGAATACAGGTGCCTCTAACTTTGTGCCATGCTTTTTGCACGTGTGTGTCTGTTGTGAATATATAAATCAGGACAATTTTTGACGCCACTCGCCACTACCTCTCCATTTTCCGTGTGCAGCCTCGGCAGGCCCTTTTACACTAGACCACCTCTGCTTGCACAGGGAGAATGTAGACACTGCTTTCTCAAACACGCACTGTAGAACTTCTGATAAAAGCCAGACCGTGCTGAAGGTGAGCTGACAAACCGTGAGGACAGCTGTTTGGAACAGCTCGAGGCAGCAGCTGGCCCAGATGAGCCTGCAGCGAGCGTTACGTCGACCGTTGCTCACAGAAAACTGTGACCAAAGGAGACCTCCAGAATGAGGAGAGATCTGGGAAAAAAAAGGAGCATCTGTATGACACTCTTAGTGGTATGGTTGTTTTAGGTAGTCCCGTGAGGAGCAAGGAGTTGGACTTGATGATCCTTATGGGTCCCTTCCAACTTGAGGTCTGCTATGATTCATCCTCTGTCTCACACTTACCTCCTTATATGCTTTACTCAGCTCCAGGGCTGCAAAGTAGCAACGCTCAGCCAGCTCTTCCATGACCTTATCAAGCAGTTAAAAAATTGAACATCTTCACTTTCCTCTTTAGTGAGAGACCCCCTCCTCACATGCCCTTCTGTGGCTCTGAATAGCTATTTTTGAGTCGAATTTTATTAAAATGAACAATTGACCCATTCATGTTTATCTCAAGCAGGGATGAGCTGAACAGATTTAAAATCATCTGAACCTCTTTGAACAGTAGAAGTTGTCAAATTTAGAGTCTTTTCAGTCAAATGACCTGGAAGTGAACCATGAAAAACACGGAAGCATCCCTGGCGTTGCACTTTGGCTTCTTGATGGCAGCCTCTGGGGAGCTGCTCATGTGATCCTCAGCACGGCACAGCTCGAACCGCTCAGTTTTCTCACCGCTGCCTCTCTCCTGCCTATGTGACGAATCCCTTTCCCTTGCCAGATGCCTGCCCCAGACTTTGAGCCTCACTGTTCGTACACTTCTGTTCTCCCGTTTGTCTTACGTCACCACCTTGTTTGCTTTCTCCAGGGTATTCCGGCAGCAGGCCTTCCCTCTGCAGCTGGACGTGTTTTCAGATACTCTACTGCAACACACCTGCCGGTCTCAATGGGGAGGACAATGTCAGGAACCATCCCTAAAGCATCAGCTGATGGATGGAGAACTGTCCGGATCATTTTCAAGGAAAGCATGTGCACTGCACGCTCTCCCCCTGTAATTTCTATGTGCGAGCAGGAAGGAGTTCTCAGGAATGACTATTTGGATAAAAGCCCCATTCAATTTGGTTTTATTGAGAATAGCCCTCTGAAACAGCAGGAAGAAATGTGCCGAACTCAGGGGAAAACAGACACTCACACACAGAGACACACTCACAGCATCCTGGACAACTGACCAGCCGGGTCCAAGGGCCGGGGACGTCAGGGCTCCCAACACCAGAAAACACACGGCCCTGGCCCCCCTCGTTACTGCACTGTGTCACCCCACGAGGCCCCCGAGGGGATTCCAGAGCCCGTCCCCAACTGTCCCTGTCCAGCCACACTTGGACACCCTACTGCTGCTCAGCTGAGCCGCTGGGACTGAGGCTGTGTTTGTCCCCATTGCATTCAAAGCCCACGTTTGGCCGTGTCTCCCTCATCTTTCTTCAGGCACACTGAAAGCTACAAAGCCTGTTTCAGCCTCCGTGGTGGCTATTTCAGTGTGGGTTCACACCGTTCGTATTTTTAGCATCCAGTATTACCTAAAGGATGGAGAGATTTCTTAGCTCTTTTGGCATTAAAAAAAAGAGGTCATGTGCCTTTCCTGACATTGCACTTTAATTCTCTGCTAGCTGGAGTCACCTTAGTGAAGATGACTGATCTTGCATCAAGGGACCCACTTCTCACCTTTCTCTGGGGTGCTGCTTGCTCTTTCTGGAGTGCCGAGCCGGTGTGTGTGCGTAGCGGCGTACGCAGTACCCCAGAGCATCCGGTCCCTGAGCTACCCAGTGTATTCCTCCTTACCAGTATGCGCTTTAGTTTCTGGCCGTCCCAAACCGAAGGGGCAGGCTCTAAGAGCAGCGCCCTGCCTGCTGCTGTGCCTTAGCTCTGGAAAAGGCCGCCGTGCGGATGCGAGCGCTTCGTCAGCTCTGGGGCATCGCCAGCAGGAACAAACAGAAGGTGGAGCCTCAAAACCAGGCGTCTCCTGCTTTGTGCACTCCACCGGCAGCACAGCGTTTCTTCTGCTCGCATCAGTTTCAGACAACCCAGTCCATATGCCTTCCTGTGAAGCTGGTGAGACCGGCTCACCATATTTCCGTCATCGGTCCGGTAGTGCTGCCAGCTGCCGGCTGTGCCCGGGGTGTCTCAGGCCACAGCAAGCTGCACGCCGCCCTGGCTCACCAGCAGCCCCCGTCCGGGGCAGCCTGCACAGAGGACAGGGGTAGAAACCTGCCCACCCTTCCCGAGGAAGGATTCTTCTCAACCTTTGTGTATCTTCAGAGCCTTCTGTGATCCTTTCAAGGTATTTCCTTTGGAAACAGCAATTTTTCGCCTTAAAAGATCGCCTGGTGTATGTTCATGGAATCAATCATGGACTCATAGACTGGCCTGGGCTGAAAAGGACCTTAAAGATCATCTGGTTCCAACCCCCTGCTGTGGGCAGGGCAGGCTGCGCAGGGCCCCACCCAGCTGGTCTGGAATGCCTCCAGGGATGGGGCATCCCTACGTCAGAGTCCTTTGCTGTCGCCCATCCTGCCTTTCCCCTTCCCACTGTTAGAAATGATTCGAGTCACAAACGGACATAAAAGAAATCAAATCGGAATTTATTGCGAATCGAGACAGGCAAACGGGCCCTTGGTGTGCGAGAGTCACCACTCTCCAAAACGCACACCGAGTGTACCACTGACCCGCTTTTATAGGCTGTGTGTTACATAACAGGGATCAGAAAATCACCAATCATCAAAGGACACCGCATGGCACCACTCCAGCTTCGACCCAAATTGGTCCAAATTGACCAATCAGTGGTCCCGGATAAGGTCCAATCAGCTTCAAGGGTTAAAGTCCAATCAGAGCTCAAGGATAAAGTCCAATCAGTGTCAAGAGTTATCATCCAATCAAATGTGCAACTTTTCAATCCCTGCTCTTGCTTCAAGCTCACGTTTCTTGCTTCCAGAATGTTCCACAGCTCTTGCTCTCGGTCTAGGGTTTCAGCTCTTCTACTCAGTGGCTCGGTCTAAGGGCAGCTGTAATCAGTCCTGCATTCGCTTCTCTCAGGTTTACTTCTCAGCAGGTAAGTAACAGTAATGACAAGTAACAGCACTAACACTAACAGATAAACTACAAAACCTACATCAAACACCATTTCAGTTATACGAGGATCATAGATCCGAACATTAATTAATCATTAACCTCTGACAATGGCAACATTGTCTCATATTGACACGAATCACGTTCAGATACACCACACCACGAAGGTTGTGGACAGGCTGTATGTCCTTCTGAGAGGACTTACCTATGAAACGCTATCCCGGGTCAGTTTGTGGTGAGCTAACATTTCCAGAGTAATCGATATCGAGGAAGAGCCGTTTTCAGACTCTGTGGGACAAAGCAGCAGGAAGGAGGACAGGGGGAGACAGGGAGGTTTTCTCCTCTGCTGCTTGCTTCCTCTGGGGACATTACTGATGGCAGCAGAGGTGGGCAAGTGGCTTTGATGCTTCCTCCTTTCCACACAAGGTGCTGTGCCTCTGTACCGAGGAGACACTGCCGTCTGCTGCCTGGAGCAGGGAGAGCAGCCAGCCTGCCTCAGGTCCAAGACGAGAGATTTCTTGGCCATTGAGGGTAGGAGCCGCTGGCTCAGGTTCATAGAGGAGATGTCCTGAAAATGCATTCAGGAGCAACTCCCAGCAGAAAACTGCTCCAGCAGGCGCAACACTGACGACACGTGTGATTTACACTCATTACACGTGTGGTTTTGACGTCACTTTGCAACTGCTCAACAACCCACCCCTTCTGCAGGAAAAGATTGAGTTTCCAGATCCAAACCTACCAACAAGAGGGGGTGATTTAGAGCACCTTTAGTCCCCTCTCTAGCAGCAGCTGATGAGATCTGCCATCCTGTGGGCTCGGGTAAGTGGTTCCCACCTTTCCAGTTCCCTAGCTGTGGGAGGGCTGCATTCGTCCTCTGCGAGTGCCCCCCGAGCTGCAGCTGATGAAGCAGCAGCCGGAGCAACGAAGCCACCACTCAGCAGGACTGGGAACACTGGGAGCTGGGGAAGGACCCCAGCCCTTTGGCCTCTTTGTTCCTTAAGAATAGGATCACCTTCACCTTCAGAAAATGAAGGTCATTCCTATTTAAACTGGTGCACAGTTGGCCGTGCTCATTAGGAAGGGAGGGGGCCTGGGAAGCATCTTTCCCCACAGCAGCAAGGCAAAAAGTAAACTGGAGGAGGAAGTGGAAAGAGGGTAGAACATGTTTAAGGATTACATCTTGGCATGCACAGCATGCAATTTCACAACTCATGTCACACTGGCTTGTGGTAAACCAGAGGCTATTAATCCCATGGGAAACAAAGGAAACCCGAGGGACTACCTCCTGCAAGCATTCTGTGGGAACACAGCAGGCAGCAGTGATCTCTGCGGGCACAGTCATACCTACCTTGGAAAACACAGGAAGATTTTCAAGTGCATGAATTGCAAAAGGAAAAAAAAAAAAAAAAAAAGATATGTGCTCAATTAGCCTTAAGGGATCCAAGCTTTTTTTTCAGCTCTGCATCTTTGGGGACTTCTTAAAGCAAGGAACTCTGCTTTGTTGCCTATTTTATAGATGGATGGTTCTAGGAACACATGTTTAGGGGAATTAATTGTAACTTTGTTCACTAGGAAGTTTCTTTCTACCAGCCAGCAAGAAATCCCTTGTTTTCACGACGACTGAAAGAAAAGCAAGAGACCATGCCTTAGAGGGAAGAGAATGCGGTTTAGAATGTGAATAGGGGTAGAAATTACCAAGCATAAACACATACCTGACTAACTGGCTGTTTGCAAACTAATTGGTTTTTCTAACTGCGGTTATACACAGTCAAAAAAGGAAAAAAAAAAAGTGAGGAAAGGGGGAGCCCTGGCGCTCTATTTCTCTTCAGCATAAATAGATCATTTCAGTTGCCTTAATAAAAGGTGCATTGTCTTTTTGAGCTGACCGTAGGCTTTATGGTTTCGACTCCACTTTCCTCTTTTTGTCCAATATGAAACTGCTCAGCAGAGTTTTGAAGGATTTCGGGAATTGCCTGGTGGTACTCAGCCTGCAACAGAGAGGACAAACTTGTCATCACTGGGCAACCACTCCCTGGACCCCCAAAGGTATCACTTGTAAAAAATGCAGCCTTGCAGCTACTGAAAAAGTATTCTACGCCCACATGTCTGTGTCAGAAACAGCAGAAGACTCTGTTTAACAAAGGCGCTTACAGTGTCATTCTGAAAAAGCTTGCAGAATTATTTTTGTGTATTGCCAGGCAGCATCAGCAATAGACCAGGTTTTTTTTTTTTTTTTTGTACTCTCCTTTAGGACTCTGAATATTTTCAGTAGCTTCAGAGCTTCAGAATTGGTCTAGAAATGCAGGAAGCAGCATCAACCTCCCTGCAGAATATGTGTAAAACGCAGAGTGCCTGATGTTACTCAAAACCTTTCTAAGGAATCGTGTATGGGTACAGCAAAACTGGAACTGCTTGTCATAGCAACAGGTTTAACGCTATATGCTCTAATCACAATACTTTGCATAAAGCTGGCAAACAATAATTTTTTGGCTATGCAAGCTCTGCCCCCCACACCTCCGGGGTGCCGAGGATGCCAGCCCAGGCGGTGGGCATGCATCTGCTCCTGGCACTGCCCCTTTCCTCCCCAGTCCTGGCTGCCCTTGGCGGACCTTCACTCATTTTCCCTCCCGTTGGTGCTGATGTCCCGGGAAGGCAGGCCGGTATACGTCTGTCCGCACATTGGGTGGGGATCGGTGTAGGTTTGGGTTGGTTCTGGGTTTTTGACATTGGCTGGTTGTGTGTGGGTTTTTTTTTTTTTCTTCTTCTTTTTGCTAAGCCCTCATTAACTCCACTCACGCTGTCTTACTCTGTTTGCCAGTGCTTAAGTAGTGCTTTTTTTAAAAGCAACCAATTAGCACCTCATCAGCTCCAATTAGAGGAGACAAAAGCAGTGGAAAGATAACTCAATGAGAGGGGGTGGCACAACATCATGTAATCGCTTAAGACAGCGGTGAGCATTCACTGTGCTGCCCAGCCCAGCCTATTCACCATTTTTTCTTCTCTCTGGATGCATTTAAGACTCTTTTTTTTTTTTTTTTTTCTTTTTTTTTTTTTTTTTTCTGGGAAGCCGGGCCTCCCAGGAGTCTCAGAGTCTCTCATTCAGGGCTACCTGTTTACAGCTCACCGAACAGAAGGACCTAAACAATCCTATATTGTACGCCTACTGCTTCCTTAAACTCCGGCCGCCACAATGGCGTGTTTTCAGAAGCTGGGCAGAATAAGTTAAAGGCTGGCTTTTTACTCATTAAGTGTTCTGCTTGTACCGTCTTCTAATTACATGGCAGGGCAACAATGTATTTTTTTTTTTCAATGGAGTTCTTTGGAGCAGTTAATTTGGTGCCTGTACTAAATGCCCCAAAACATTAATTAGTGTGGAAGGAACCCTAATTTCCTCAGCGGCTTTCCTCTCCATTTACTTCCCTTGTTTTCACATAGGCTTGGATGAGCCTCTATAATGAAATTACCTCATTAATGCCTTTATTCTTGGAGAGTAACTCATTCAAGATCTACCATTTAGTTTTAATTTAATGCTGTCAAAAGCAAAAGGTGCATTCATGTCTTTGATTAGTGCATTTTTTTTTCTCTCTAAAGAGTGGGCAGATTTAAATTATTAAGATGGCAAGTAGTGAGTTATAATTGGATACAAGCAGCACTTCAGTGAATATTAAATGCTTTCAAAGCCTGGCCTATGTGGTCTGCTGACTATTAACTGTGTCCAGTGAGTTCTTCTGTGGGTTTTGAATTAATGGCACCTTAGCTACTGTGAAGCAAATTAAGTTTAATTTTGTTTATAAAAAATGGTGAAGTTGCGTTCATCAACGTGACATTTGGTTGTAGCAGAGTTCAGTTTTCCCCATTACCCTGTACTGACCTCGTCCCTTGGTGGGTGCTGCTAACGGAGGGACTCATCCTGCACTGCATGGTCAGGCAGAGTCCAGCTGGAGACTTGCCTGTGCACGGCCAGCAGGATACAAGAGCTACCGAGTTCTAAATATTGTCAAACAGAAACCACCTCACCCGTGTTTGACCACACTGATTGTTTGCTTGCAGAGTGCAGGGGCACAGAGTGTGTCTACTGCTAACAGTGAATGCTCAGCTGCAAACGGGTTTGGTGCCAGCAAGGGAGCGGCAGGACTGAGCATTTCTCCCTCCTTTCATTTACAACTCCTGTCTACAAAATACCTGAGATGCACTGGAGAAACGCGTGTTAGAAGACTTTCGCAACCTCTAGTCTGCTTGGCACGTGCGTATTACAGTTTATGGCGTGGCTGCAGCTCTGTCCTGCCCGCTGGCCGTGGTCCCCAGCGTGTGCTGCTGCTCCGTGGTGCACCAAAGTCCTCTCACAGATTGCTGCTCCGCGGGGCCAAGGCTGCACCAGCGCCTGCACCAGTGGTGACGCAGCGTGGGTGGCGGGGGCCCGGAGGCTGAGCTGTGCCTTTGGCAGATTTTGCAGTGAGAGCACGCCACAAAGTCTTGCTCCCGTTCTAGGTCAGCTATGAGCAGAGAGGGTGGCTGACGAAGAGGTAGCTTAAGCCCAGCCACTTCCCAGATACTGAGGGTTTCTCTGTGCAGGTGAAGGCCCCAGCCCGGGGAGTTTTCTCAGTGTAATGTGTGGTGCCAAACCCGGGCTGCTCCTGACATCCAGGAGCATTCTCCCCCAGGTCCCTGTTTGTGCAGCGGCTGAAGCACGTGCTCAAGAAGTGAGGCAGCCAGTCCAAATCTCTCTCCATCTCCAGGAAGCATGCACATTTCAAATCATCGCACCAGGGCTTTCTAGGATAAAGCAGAATGAATCATCCTTGCTCTCCGCTGCTTTCCCTCTGAAACGTGGCATTACGCAGAAAAAGAGTCCAAGAGAGCTGGAGCTGTATTTGGGCCCTTCTACAAGAACTGTCCCTGTATTTTATGCTTGTGTGATTGTTTAATAAAATAATACAGCACCAGGAACAGAGACAAAGGACCAGGAGTCCTGTCTCCAAGGTGGAGAGATCATGCTGCAGGATCAGGTCACCTGAAGAGCCCAGGTTCTGCTCCTGCTCTGGGAGCAGTCACGGAGGGCAGCCGGGGAGCCTGTCCACCCAAACAACAAGTTGTGTGTGGCCATCCCCCGGGCAGAGCTGAGGGGCTCGGGGAAAAGCTGGGCTCCGTCCGAGTGCTGATCCCAAGCCCTATTCGCCACAGCCTGAAGATACAGTGGGCCACACAGCCGTCAGCTCTGGCGGGTGCCTGCGCCCATGCTCGGGTAGAGGGCTGGGGCAGACGAAAAGAGGCGCTGTGTATGGGCACCAAGAATCGCAACCAGAACACCACAGGGATCGGCTGCAGCGACAGTTCAGACACATCTTTCCTCAGCAAGTGTGGGACGAAAAGGAACGGCAGAATCTGGGTATGTGGAGCAGACGTGAGAAGAGAAACGAGGGAAAGGTGTCCGTGGGGCCAAGGGCCAGCAGAGCTCTCCCAGGCAGTCGGCTGGACGCAGGGGTCTTGAGGAAAACCGGTGCCGCCCAAGAGAGATGGAAGCAGAGCAGTGTTAGCCTGGCTCTGTCCTGGGTGGCCCCAGCACACACACACTTTGAGGGAAGAGCGCAGGCAATGCTTCCCTGTGCAGACCTGCCGCATTTGGCAGCCGCGGCGTGCTCCTTGGCAGCTGCCATCTGCTCCCACCTTTGTGGCATTAAACCGATTGTGGGACCAACCGGGCAATGAGGGAGGTTAAACGTAGTGCCCCCCGCTCCCCCCTTCATCGAGAGGTTGGTTTTAAGTTCCTCGTTGGAGTGCATTGCACTGTCCTCCCCTCCATCTCCTGGCACTGCCGGGCAGGAGGAAGCAGAAAGAGCAGCGCAGAAGGACGAGACAGGCTGGCCACGTCTGAGCCCGTGATGAAGGCGCTAGTCTCTCCCTGAGCAGCAGACAGGTTAAAGCCACTTTAAGGAAGGCCACACACCGGATGAGCATGCCTCTGCCATCCGTTTATCGAGAAGGATTCTTAACATAGGCAGTCAGTTGCAAACCAGAGGATTAACTACCTGCTTGATGAGCGGCTGCGGGCAGAGCTCTTACTCTCCAGAGTGTTTGTTAAACGAACACAGCCTGTACCAGGAGACCGCGGTGCGAGAGTGCCCTCTCTTGCTCTGACGAGACTTCCAAAGCTGCAAGGGAATCGTACCGAGAAGAAAGGCTTCAGGGCACTGAGGGGTGGCTCTTGCAGTGGGAAGAGCAGCACGCAACAGGGGAGGCAGAAGGAGCCGGGAGGGTGAGTTACAAAGCACTGATCCTGGCAGAACGGCACAAGGAGAACCAAGAGACGCGTGCAACCACAGGGCAGAAAAGCGAGTGGGCAGAACCTCTCTCTGCATTTCTCTGCCCAGAAAAACCGCCAAAGTATAATATCAGCACGCTGTAGGGTAAAGAGTCGGAGAAGAGACGGCTGGCCCCGAGCGCGTGGGGGTGGGGGAAAGCAGCGGGACAGCAGGGAGGCTGCACACCAGCG
>NW_010144659.1:0-17796 GCF_000699245.1 Pterocles gutturalis
CCCTGCCCCTGGCCCCGCCGCCCTCCTGGCACGGAACCCTAGTCGTCCAACACACCTCCTGCCCCAAGGACTTCGTCTTGCCCCCCAGCACGTCTCACACTCTGCACCCACCTGGGAGCTGTGTCCCGAACATTCCTCCACCCCATTACCATCCAGCCTCCCCTCCATTACCTTCCCGTGCCCCCAACCCCGGTTGCCCACCATCTTGCCCCACTGCCCACCAGTTTCCCCCAGGAGCTTCCTCCTTCCCCACCCTTTCCCTTTACACCCACCAGGGACCAGCTACCCTTCCCTTCCCAGCTCACATGGGGGGGTAACAAGTGGCCTTCTCGTGTTTCTCCTTCCCTCCCCCGTCTTTGCCCTGAAGCCCTGGACCTAGGGTAGCAATCCCTCCTCTGCGGTTTTTTCCTTCTTTGCAGCAGGAGGCCCCTGCTTCACTCTGCATTTCTTACTTTGTCATCACCTCAGAACTCATCCTCCTTGCAGTATTTTCTTCTGCCATAACTCTCCTTCCCATGCAATCTGGAGAGGCCAGGCCACCTCCCTGCTCTTCCTCCTCCCAGCACAGCAGCACTGCGAGCACCAGTGCAGCCTTGGCAGTGTGGACGCCAGCAGGCAGCCAGCTACAGTCCCCTATTAGTGTTTTATCTGCCTTCTGCACCTGGTCTGCACTGATGGTTGCCAGGAGCCTTCACTATTACCTTTATCATTTATAGTGGAGCTAAGCTAGCTCAAATGCTGCACTATTAAATCCTCTCCTTTCTCCTCTCTGTCACAAACAGGTAGCAAAACTACCCTGCCTCAAAGAGTCATGGTCATTCCCGAGCATACAAACTGGTACTATAATTCGCTCACTCTTGTGGCTCCGTTGTACCCATAGTACTTGCCACTTCAGGCAAGTTGTGTATGGATTTCAGCTTGGATTGAGGTTCAGTAGGTATGAACTCGGGTCGGAGGCTAAGGCATAGCCCATCTATCTGTTGCAGTTGCAACCTGACCCACACACTCGTTGTTACTGTGATGCTATCAGTAGGGTTGAAATGGGTCTCTTCACTGGCCAGAATCAATTCTTTTACATTCCCAGTCTTTCGCTGCAACAGTTGTGGAGATTCTTGCACTCAGATGAAGAAGTGGGATTTCACTGTCTTACCAGGGGACACCAACCTTTTTTTTTTTTTCAATAGCAAACATTACAGTGAAACAGCAAAAAACTTTCCTGGGCTCGCATGAGTCACAACTTCATATGTATTTTTGCAGGCAGGCTTCTGAAGGGTTAGGAAAGAAATCAACAGTGATAATGGCAAGCTCTTGACATTTTTCACCCTCCTTGTGCTTTCCAGCAAAGAATGTAAAATACTTGTAAACAAGTGACTAAGAATGTATAATGTCTTTATTTTGAATTTGCTGACAAATAGCCGGGATGGCCAATGACAAGGCACTTGACTGAAAGGAATCCAAATGCAGAGAGTTTTGCATACATTTTACATCAAATGATAGCCATCCTTTAACCCGGGAGTGCTCAGGGGATATACAGTGATGAGTCATGCTGTCATTTGCGTTTAATTTTACCATTAGTATACATCTGTGCTTTTTGTAATAGCCAGAAGATACAAACTGAAGGAAACATCTGTGTTTGTTTTTCTGCTAAGAGTTTCTTATCAGTTTGTGTACCAAATATCGTAGCATTTATTGTATAGTCTGTTTTACACTTACTCAGGTAAATTATAAATATTTTACTAAGTTAATACACCAGAGGTTAAAATCTTCCACATTCTGTTCTCTGCTAATGGAGAAGACTACAGATCACATGCAAAGATGGTCTCGGGGAAGAACAAGTGATTCCAAGAAGTAATCTAGTTTTGTGGAATGCCCAAGCAGTTTGGAGTTCTGATTCCCAGTTCTGCTTTGGTTCACTTGCATTGGTACTTTAGAGGAGGTAAACCCTGGCTTTAAAGTTCCCCAGGGAGTTCCCTGCATGCAGGGCAAACTGATGGCTGCCAAATAACCCCCTTCTTTTGGCTCCAGGTGTTAGGGACATTCCAAGGGGAAAAGTAAGGTGTGACACACCTGCCATCACACTCTCATGAAAGAGAGCCTTTATTTTCTTGGAGAAATTGTTTTGTGGAAAAATTCTTACATGTGTCTAGTTCATTGATGCTGCAGTATTTGAACTGGATTTCACGCATGGTCTTAGAAATAATCTTTAACATGCACTGTTTGCATTGCTTCTCAAATAAAGTAATTCTCACCACTTCCACAAGAACTGTGAACAAACTGCAAACACTGATGCCGGACAGTTTACTTATTTTGAGCTCAGACAGGGCAGCTGCTGACTATATTGACTTTGGCATCAGTAAGGCATCACTAAGCAGAATCTCCCATTGTGCTAGGTGCTGTATGGACAACAACCACCTACTCAATAAGTTAGACATTTTACTAGAACAAGAACCTACAGACTTGCGTAGTATAGACTCAGGTCCATAATGCAGACTGAGGTAAATGAGGGTACAGCCTAGGTTTCTTTCTATCGTGAGATTAGTTGTCATTTAGAGCAATCTGCTGCTTTGGCTGTGTTTCACATCATCTGCTTCACTGTGATTTTGTTTGTTTGTTTGTTTAATCCTCCTGTATTTTAAACCAAAAATATATTTAAATCATGAAACTTCCAAGGCTATAAAGTGCTTGGTAGTGCTACTAAGACTGAGAGTTAATTTCAAGAACACAGGGGCAAAATATTTTGGGGATGCCTCAGTTATATTAACCCACTTTTTAGTAGACTATGATATTAGATACATTGTGTTTCTAACATATGGCTTGAAAATAAAACACTGTCCTTATTCTTCTTTTTGAGTAAGCAATGTGTGTCTTCAGAATTAATACCATTATAATGTAGTCTTTGGTCATAGTATAAAAATAAGTCTTCAAAATTAGATAAAGCTTTCAGTGAAAGTTTGGTTCATCTGGTAAAGATCAGTAAGATCATAATGAGAAATAAACACTGTGAATGATTTAAAGTCACCCTAAAGCCATGGTCTGATGTGATTAATACATCTGCTCATTCATTTTCAGAAACCATCAGTTCAGTGGCCATCATCTTACCAAGGCTTTTCTTGAGAGTATTAATTAGGGTCCTACATCTCTAAACTAATATTTAGATTAAGCTAAGAGAATGACTTCTGTTCTAGACAGGGTTTTCCCCTTCTGTAATGGTAGTTTAGGCAGAATTAATTAGTGGAACCAACACGTACTCTATATGTGAGGTCATAATTTCCAAAAGAATTTAGGATCTGCATTTAACAAATATTCCCAATTAAAACTAAAGTCTTCTAAGTTATCCTTTGGAAAAACATTCTAGCATATTATTATTGTACATCACAATGTATAACTTCTTGAGTAGCAGTCTCACCTCCAGCAATTTCAGATATGGAACCATCTGGCAAGACCTTACAGCATTCAATATCAAAGCATCATGGTTCCCTTTCAATACTTAGTGCAGTCTTTTTAGCATGTTCTAAAAAGGAAAAACTGATTTTCTCCGACCTTTTACCTGTATTTACCTTTCATTTGTTACAAATTCCAAGCATTATATGAAATGAGCAAAAATATTATTCAAACAAGTATTCTTGCTGAAAATAAAAACTTAGAATGGTCTTGAGGATGCTAGGACAGTCCATATTTAACAACAGCATAGATAAGGAGCTTTGTAATCCCTATTTATTTCTACAGAGTTGGGGAAAAAATAAGAATTACCTTTTCAATAATGCTTACATCAATTTTTGTAACTGTCAGGCAAAGATGGTATCATAGTTCACATATTTAGTGTGGACAGACTGGAGGCTGCAGCACACCCATCATCAGGGCTGGTGTGATGTGCATCCTGCAGCCTAAAAGAGGAGGAGCTGCACAGCCACATAGGGCTCCGGTCACCAAGGGGTTACAGTCACCTTTGCTAAGTAAGAGGGTTGTTTCCTTTCATTTAGTGTAGTCGTGGGAAGCACGCAAAGTCCCTCCTGAAATATCAGCTTGCACCTTGAACAAAGGCTCAGGCAGACACATTGGTTTGGGCACTTCCATTAGCTATTGCTTTGAGAAGGGTTTAGAGTCTTCTGTGAAAGAGAAGCTGAGAGAGGAGGCAGCAAGGAAGTCCTGGGCACAAAGGAATAGAAGAAAACCAAAGTGTTTTAGGCAGAGATATAAGACGTGAATAAAGACAGATGCAGTGATGGATTTAAGAGTTCAGCCCCCCCTTTCATTCAAGGTCTGAACAAAGGTGTGTTTCCCACTTCCAACCAGCACCTCCTCTGAACGGTTTCCTGGAAGGAGATGGCAGGCTTCATTGCTGTCTCCCCAGTTTTAGAAGAAAGGCTGCTCTTTGGCCATTTCTTTTTCACCCTACTCCCACCCTGGCCCAAACTTAAGGCTTTCCCTCTACTAAAGGAAGTACTCCCCTCTCCATCCTTCCTCACAGAAAATTAATCATGGTGCTGCAAGTAACCTTCCATAGTGCTAGTTTAATGATATGAATTAGCTGAACCAAAGTTTACTCTATACAAGAAGCTATAATTTCAACAAGAATTTAGGATCTGTATGGGGATAATTTGAGAAATGGAAATTTGAACATCCTTTATGAATAAGTTGGACTACATCAGACCTGACCTGTCACCAGTTCCTCATCCTGACTTGAAAAACTTGCAGCACTCTAGGTTTTTTCCTTTCCGTTCAAAAAGTGACAAAAATAAGGGAGTTAAAAACTTCATTTTGCTTTTAGAGTCTCTTCTTGCAGTGCTTACCAGAGTGTGTATAATCAGGTAAGTGGATTCCCTGCTTGTGAAAGAACACAAGAAAGGTCAGTCTGGTTTTGTCTGTGGTCCATACTCTGATATCTTGTCTCTAATAGAGTCTTTGAATTCTCCTGAGTACTCTTCTATCCTGTACTTTGAACTTGAGGGACTTCTGCAGACTGATGCAGTTTGTCTGTTTACTAAACCTCACTCAGTGTCTTGTTCAGCACATGTTCAGTCTTCCAGGGAATACAGATAAACCTTTGCATTCATAACATCTTTCCCAAGGAAATCTACAAGTCTACCAGCTGATGCATGAAGACCCTTTTACTGTCAGCCCTCCTTATCTTTTGTTGGCTACCACACACTCTCATCATCAATCTTTTCAGTGAAGACATGTGCAGTACATGGACATGGCCTGTGAAGTCCATACAACTGTATGTCTTCTGAGCAATACCCCTCAAGTGGCCTCTGCACCACTGGCTCTGTGAACACAGACCTGCACCTAGTGAAGAAGTGCACGAGGAATCTGTGTTGAGAGACCTCCACTATGCTATGACAAAGTTAATCTTGTGAGGAGCCCGAACCCATCTGAAGATGTTGGGGTGCTCTTGGGAAGCCCTCCAAAACCGAACCCTTCCGGGCACTCACCTGGAGCCATGGTTTGCTTTCAGCTTGTACCTGAGCTAAGAGGGAAGGCTGGGCTGTCCCCGCCGAGCGGCTCGCAGCCAGCGCAGGGACAATGCACTTGTGTCCCTGGGGAACATAGTCAGGCACCATGGCTAGATACTCAGCTGAGTGGAGCACGGCTTCGGATGTCTATGTTATAGTTCTGCCTAAGCTTTGTTGAAGGCACTTAAAAGTCCTATAATCTATAGTGATATTAATAAGAGGTAAAAATTGACCTTGCACTTAGTTTTGTAATGAAAAAAACAAACCAAAACAAAAGCAGAGACCTTCCAGACCATCTAAGTCACTGCTCTTTCATTCTTTCTAGGTGTGATACAGGGCGTAAGGGAGTGCAAGCACATCCACTTCACAAAGTTAATTTTCCAAATAACTCAAGCTGTCTGCTGAAAATATGTCTAATACTTCATATACTCTGACTGACATATTTAAGTCAAGTATTTTGCATCTGTAAGATGTTCCAGACACTGTTGAACAATCTACCACATTCATGTGCCCAGACGTTTTCACAGTTGATGGCCTAAACTTTCTGCTTCAAAATTTTGTCTTACTTGTCAGGAATACTTTCTTTTAAACTATAACTGCAAATAATAACTCACCTTAATAGTAAAACTATTCAAATATTTGTAGACCATATTTTAACAAACATCATCCTTTTCTCAGATGTTAGACAATCACATACATTTTATCATATGTAGCTTTAAAACTTTTTGTGTTATTTTTTTCTTTTGTTACTGTTTTCTACAGCCGCTCTAGTGTATCAACCTTTTTTGTTAATGAGAAAACTAATTTCAAATTATACATACCGAAAATATAGAAAAAATTACTCTCTCCCATATATTCACCCAGTTTCTGTGATGTGCAGCCCAAAGGTAGATGCTTTTTAATAATCTCAGTTACGTGCAATGCATACACATAATTAAGTAGAATGGCTTAAATCATCAGCTAGTGTAAATTAGAATATCTCTGCAGGTGGGAGTTACAACAAATGGGGGTGCTGACTGCCTGTGTATAAGCATCCAGTAAGACATGGAGGGCTATTTTTCAGTAACCCAGCTCATAGATACATGATAGAACATCATTCTATATAGAAATGCTTAGTAAATGACGCACTGCATTTTCAATACTAACCTATTTTCTTCCCTGGCTAATGTATTTCTTTGGTGTAACTGGTTTCAAGATTTTTTTTTAAGGAAAATAAGTTGCATTAGCTTCCACTTCTCCAAATCTAATCCCATTTTTGTCACCCACTTCCACTCTTTCTAGAACCACTTGAATTATTTTAATGTACTCATTTGTGTATATCCAGGCTATTTGAATTAATCAGAGGGTAAGATCCTATTGTCTTCACTTTCGAACTGTTCACAGAGACACTCCATGTGCTCTATTTCTGGGAATGTAGAAAAGATCTTTCTAAGCATTAGGACAAACAATCCCTCCCTGTTATCTAAATAAAACCATTTCAAATGCCGTTTGCTGTGGATAAATGAATTTAGATACGCCAAAAAACCTAAGCCTTATCTAACTGTGCACTTACCTATCTGTAATAAGACTACTGCTGCTAATTATACCTCTATGTTCGAATTGTTATAAAACACTATATGAAATGCGATGAACTGAAAATCAGAGGGAGCTTCTGTTATGGAAAGATACGTTAATGTGTAGAGTTCATCCTGATTCCAAAGGTTTTGAGGCTTCATTCTCTTCATAATCATAAGATAGAACAGAATTAATTATTGGCTAAATTATCACTTCAGATAATGACTGTTACCAGAGATTGTGTGCCTCATTTCATCTGGAGAATACTTCTATATACCCTAGCTATATATTTATGCAAGTAACATAGTGCTTGCGTCCACTCCTAGGTAGGCCATCACTTCCTTTAAAATGTCTCTTCTCACCTTCTCCATCCTCCCCTGTTGCTCATGATTAGAGACGCAATAATTTTTTAGTCTCTGTATCTTTATCTCTCTTCACATTCTAACATTTTTTCTTCTTCTACTAGAGCATATTAAAAATCTTTTCAACCAGAAGAAGGGTTTCCTTCTTCCAAAGTTCCTTCCAGTGAATGCTCTGGAATGTAGAGGGCTCAAAAGCAGAAAATATCTGTAGCCAGTCCTGGAAGTCTCATGCCAAATAAGAGTAAATGCAATTGCAAAGAGCTTTTGAACCTCTGTGTAAGAGAGATGCTGGAGGTAGAAGTGTTCCTTGCCAATGCTGTAACAAGTGTGTGTTTGCCCAGCTCAGGTACTTTTTGGCAGTTTTCTTTAGGGAGTTCCCTTTCTTCATGCAAGCATGAAGAATTATGATTATGTTTCTGCAAGGAATACAAAAGGATATGTTTGTATATTGGCAAGCGTAGGCTCCAGGTTTCTTGACATCTGCTTGCATATTTCAGTTTGAAATAATTGATTAGAACAAAACACAGTACATGTTTATATGACACTGAAGGACTCGGACTTAAACACCAATATTTATATTTTTGACAAATATATATATTTTATTCTGTGAACATGTACCACAGTTTGCTAATAAAGAGTACTTTGCAGGTTAATTTAGCATTCAAAATTCACACTAGAGATGTTGGCTTCCAGGATCTTTAGCAAGTGACTTTTGAACATCAGCAAAAAAAGTAAAAAAAGGTACATTTTTGTGTGTAGAAGGTAAATTAATACATTCCAAATAGTTTTAAAAAAGCAAACATATTTCATAAAATTTATGGTAAGTAAAAACATGTTGCCACATGGAAAAGTAATCTATTTATGAATAAAGTGAAAATGTATTTTAATTTTCCTTTTCTTTTTCCTTCACAGATCAATAACTCGTGCTTATTATCGCAATTCTGTGGGTGGCTTACTAGTGTTTGACATCACAAATCGACGATCTTTTGAACATGTGAAAGACTGGCTAGAAGAAGCAAAAATGCATGTGCAGCCCTTTCAGATTGTGTTCCTGTTAGTAGGACATAAATGTGACCTAGTGTCACAGCGTGAGGTTACAAGAGAAGAAGCTGAAAAACTGTCATCTGACTGTGGTATGAAATACATAGAAACTTCAGCAAAAGATGCCACGAATGTTGAAGAGTCCTTTACAATCCTTACACGAGACATCTATGAACTTGTAAAAAAAGGAGAAATCTCAATACAAGATGGATGGGAAGGTGTCAAGAGTGGCTTTGTTCCAAATGTTGTACATTCATCAGAGGAAGCTGTAAAGCCCAGAAGACAGTGCATCTGCTGAATTTGTAGCATGCCAAAGAGCACATCAGGTGTTCAGAAGATGATGCCAACCTAAATAACAGAATAATAATTTTGAAACAATATTAGGTCATGACACAGCTGAATCATAGAAGAGTAATTTGGTTTTTTATCCTTCTGTCTAGGTCATAACTTCATAAAACTTTAAGTGCTTTTTTTCTTTTACAGAGTACAATAACATTGTGTGGTCTTCAGGAAAAGAAACTATATATTGCTAAAGGAAAAACTAATCCTATAGCAAGACACTGAGAAAGCGCAATAATCATCATGACAACATCCTCTCTTGGGCTTTGTATTTTGAATACTGTTTAAAATCAGGGGTTGCTAGGTGAGGATCAGATGAGCTCATTACTTTTGTTCATCCTGCCTTAGATTTGGACAAGAAAATATTATATCTTATACTTTTTTAATGTGATTCTTTACTCAAGTGCAGGGTTGCTAGTGACCATTAAAGTTTAGAATGCTGTAGAATTTAATAATAATTATAACTCTAAAGAAAGCAAGCTGAAAGATTGCTCTGATAGCAAACACTTTTGATATGACTATGAATACAAGCCTTACTGAAGAAAAAGAATGTTTTAGAAAAGATGATTTATTTGTATACAAAAATGGGGAATAGAAGCAATTAAATTTATTATTAAATATTTTCTGAATTGCCAATGAAACTAAATGTAACATCACATATGATCCAGCTGTTATTTGACTTGTATACAAAACAGATTTCCCAACCACTGGACTTACGTTTCAGAGGCCAGATCCTCAGCTGGGTAACTATCACAGCCACACCGATGCCTAGGGAATTATGTTAATTTACGCAAATTCCATATTAGCTTTAAAAAATAAACCAACTTCTAACTAGAAGTAAAAGTATGTTTAAAAGTGCTGCAGCCCATGGGGACCCAGGCCTTAAATTTGAATAGAGCAAGGATTGTTTTATTCTCAGCCAGCAAATGTTAAACTGTTGTCTGAAAAATGAAGGTTTTAAAACCAAAACTGTTATCTATAGAGTGTTTGGAGAGGAGAGAATTTCTAAAATAATGCTCGGATACAAAGAGCAAAGTTGGAGAACCCCTATTCTAAGGAAGCAACACATAATAGCTTTCAATAACAATAGGAGAAATCTGTGATCGTGTAGCATTTTACTGAGCTTGAGGTCATCTTCCTACTCCTCTGAATATAACACACCCTAGCTTTATGCAAACTATGCCCTACATGTCCAGCATTTAAATACCAAATAAGTTCACTTCTATTTTATTGTAGTAGTATGACAAGATTACTTGACCTCCAGAGTCAATAAGCACCTACAGTTTATCTGGGCATACTTAAAACCTCCAAACATCAAGCCAGTTATCTTCATATAAAGGTGTGTTATTGTGTTACAATGCTCCGTTTTCAAGACCAGGCAACAAGTGTAACTTTTTTCTTCAACAAACATATAATTGGTTTTTCCTCAGGTTACTTTTAGGTCCTTTTACAAACCTTTTGTGTATATAAAGACAGATTGTTTGGTTTCAGTTATTTCATTCATTTGTGACCACTAAAGTTATTGACTTCAAAAGGAACTGAAAGGTTAATTTTTCCAATAGCCTGAGTCTCACTTGTGCTGAGGCACAGTTACACTGTCACAGAAGGATACAGAGGCCTTATATCAGCAAGAATCAGCCTTAATTCATTAGCAATTAAAATAGTCAGTTAATTCTAGTATCAGCATGTCACAAAGTAATTGCTGGGAGCCTGATTCTCTGTTAAACTACATATGTTAGTTGTTTACACCAAATCAATTTTGATTTAAGGGCATTTTAGGCCCTTTTTACAAAGTAAATGTGACTACAGGTGCCAAAAGGTAGTGCAGAATCAGGCTGTGTGCATTTGACACTGATTCCCCTATGATACTAGCCCCATGTTGTGTATCTCAGAAGATCTTCTCTTAGTTGTTTAAGAGGACAGAATGGGCCAAGGAATAAATCGGTGGCTGTGGACTCAACAGACCCAAAGTCTACCACTGGTTCACTGTGTGTTTCTGAGCAAGGCATTTACGTTTTCTGTGCCTCACATTCTGTATCTCAAAAATAGAGATGATTGTTCTTCCTTGAAATCACAAAGACTGCCGCGACCCAGTCTGACTATATGACCTTCAGTCTGGACTCTTCTCTGTGTGCTACCTGTTGTAGAGTGTTTAGCACTATGGAATATGGATACTGGTTTCTCCTGCCATACCAAAAAAAAAAATTAAAAATATTAAAACAGCTTTATACATACCAGGTATTGCTATTACTATGAATCTACACTTCATTACCCATTTCATTACTTTCAGGTTAAAATCTTTTCTCTTAAACTTTTATTCCTGAATCCTCTGGAGCCAATGGGGTTTTCATTCTGTACAAAAAAAAAAGAAAAAAAAGGGGTGTTGGGGGGGAAGGGACTGGGAGAAGAGGGAGTAGAGAGGAGGTATGCACAGAGAAATAAACAGCCATCAGAACAGAGCCTTAATGATCTCTGCTGTCAATGCTGTGCCTGGAGTGTCATGTTTATTACACTGGGAATAGAGCTTTTAACCAGATTCAACTGTGTAAGGAAATGGTATAGTCAATGCAAGTAGAAGAGAAGTTCACTGCATTTTAAAATACTGTGCACATAGTTGTCCTATTTGTAATTCCTAAAAATGTAGACTAACATATACATTCAAACATTGTCTGTCTTGGTGATATATTAAACCATTACTGTACCTTCTCACTACACACTTGCAGTTAATAGAAAAGTCTGATAAGTAGATGAGTTGCTGAAATACATAATTTTGAATCGGCTGTAGAATGGATTATAGTTCAGTGCATGTATATTCTTTTTTTTTTTGTCCGAGAAAGGGCAAATATTGATACCAGAATTAAATTTCCAGAAATTACAGAAATTATAAAAATCTCATTTGGCAGCCAAATTAATAAGTATAAATTATTTACTAAGAAAACCTCACAACTTTGCAAATTAAAGTTTGGTAAATCCCAGTCAGGAAAGGAAAAATCCTGTTGAAATAGTAAACAGTTTGTATTTGGATTCATAGACGTGTCAAAATAATGGATATAAAGTATTGTTTTGGGCTCCTAAAATGTTTAAACTTTCATTGCTTTTATGTTAAGTTTTATAAAGAAGAATAAATATCTTCTTCTACTCACATAAATATTTTACACATTAATTCTTCAGATGTTTTGGCCTGCTTATGTCCCATGTAAGAAGCAGAACCTAGCCGCATGCCCTGGGAATCAACCAAGGAAAAAAATTTGGAGGTAGCATATGTTCATACTACTCATTTATGCCATCGGTATGGAATAATTTTACCAGTCTAACTTCAAGCTGGTGACTCCTGTTCTCAAAGAAAATAATACGACTGACCACCCAAGTATACTGCAGTTGCTCTGTGCTGAGATCCCTTCTGCCACAGCCAAACTGCTACTGGCACCCATGCTGCCTAACTTAAAGCGGAGATAGGTGGATGCACTGTGCTCACAGATATTTCAGTTTCAGTGTTTCAGCTCCCTTATAGAATACAGGCTTCATTGCCCTCTTTTTACATATTTAACAACCAGGGTGAGCACTTTTCCCCCAGCTGTAGACCCCAGCACACGACATCAGCTCCTCCGAGTTGCCTTTCGCCCAGAGCGGGCACAGCAGTATCAGCAGCCTTTGTTCAGCCTTGGAGAGAAACAAGGAGGGCTGAGCATTCATTCTCTACATGGGCATAGAACTGTACCATAGGCATGCTGGACTATTTAAGAAATTATTAAATATAAAAACACTATTGTCAATAGCAAACATTTGCATTGCTCATTTCTCAGAGTCCAAAGACTATATTTTAAATAAGTGAATGAAATTAAAATTCTAAAAGAGGAATCTGTAAAATATAAATCTCTCTAAAAAGCCTAATGGATAGGACTGCACAGCAAAATAAACAGATTGTAAAAAAAAGTTACATTTGTGTAATGATCCTTTGCTCTAATGCTTAACTGTGTGCAGTAGCATGTACGATACCTAGGTTTCTTATGGATAATAATGGTATCATTGAATGCGTTTAAAACTAGAAGAATTCCACCAAAAATTCATCTGTGTGATCCTCGCAGAAAAAAAAAAAAAAAAAAAAAAAAATTTATTACTGAAATATCATCTCAGAAAAGGTGTGAAATGTATTTCATACATGCATGTATGCTTATTTCCCAGCTCATTCCCAGTAGCAATTAAATGTCTGGGTTTAGTGCTATGTTCCATGAGGCGCTCCTCTGAAAACCAAATACCTACATATGCTGTCATTTTGCTCAGCAATATTTCTTCCTCTGGGAAATCAATACAGCTGTGAAGAAGTTGAATTTTACTTCTGAGCACAGCAGAATTGTTTATCGCATTTCAGTGAATGTGCAAATCTGAACATAATGTGATTGAAGACGTGCCAGTTGAGCATAACATAAAGACTATGAAGTTGTACAGGTTCTGAAGACAATTTGCCTTGCATAATACTTAATTAGTGGGAGTGGAGCATACATGTGAAGAAAGCTAAGTTGGTTCTGCAAACCCAAACATATTTTGCTAAGCAGCACTTCTGACGTGGAAGAGCCGGCTCTATAGACACAGGACTCCACAGAGCAACCGTTTTTCTTCACAGCGTTGCTGTTCCCACAAGCAACCAGTAGAACAGCAAACACATGGATAAAATGCATCCAGGAAAAGAACTCAATAGCACAAATCCCCCAAAATGTGATATACACCCTGTGGGCTTTTTAGCCCTGGGGAGACAGGGAGCAGTTGTTTGGCATCCACCACCCCCACAGCACTTCTGTGGCATCTCCTCCCACCACTGCCCATCGCCCGCAGAGGCCAGACAGGAATGGGGGGCAGCAGGCTTTTTATGTAAGGGTAGGTAAATCTTCATTTAAACTCAAACTGAGGAATCCAAGATCCCAATCCCAAGGTGCTAGAATGGATCACCACCTTTGAAAGTATTTAATTCACTCATTTCTCAAAGAAAGTCACATTTTAGGCTGGGCCTGAGCTACTCGGGGATCGACAGTGTGTAATCTGCTGAGACTACGACTCCATGGCGGCAGTGCTGTAACCCAGCTGGACTTCGGCACCCTCACAGGCTACAAGGGCAGCTCCAACTAACAATAACCCTGATTACCTTCACGGGCTGCTAAGGCCCACCTTGCAGCTAAAGAGCTTCTACAGAAACATAGGAGTAGAAGTGACAAGAAGAAATTCTATGCATTGTAAAGAAAATGAGTGCTTAGGTAAACAAGCAGAAGTTTCAGCTATGGTTCAATTGTGGTGAATCCTCATTGCTGTGGCTTCACATCTGCCTGTGTGCAAACCGATTTTTCCTGCTCCATGAAAATTGTAGAGGGACAGACTGAGCCTCCTGTAGCAATAAACTCAGTCACTAGGGAAATGAATGCACAAGATAAGGACAGAAAGGAAGACACAGACCGCTCCTTCCATCCCTGCACAGCCCCAGGAGGGCAGTGAGACTAACCACTGACAGAGCCCTTAAGACCCTACAGAAATTTCCATCACTGTTACGGGACTTGTGGGATGAAGGAAAGTGCCAAGAACCCAAAGTTGGCACAGAGATGCAGGCTATTGACTCCCCAACTCCAGCAGCTCCCTAAGGATGGGACAGCCGCCCAAGAGGAACGGTTGGGTAGAACTCTACGCTGGCGCTACATCTATGTTGCAGGCTTCCTCCCCTTCCACCTTCACCCCTGTGTGGTTTCTTTGCAGGAATGGACTGCCAGAACCCATATTCCCCAGTGAAGTCTGACAGTGAGCAAGGTGATAGTTTCAAATGTTAGCAGTAGTTGCTAAGTATTAAGGTACTAACACTGAGGGGAGGAATTACGGAAAACATTTCAGTCACAACCTCAGTAATAAGAATGTTGCAGAGCTGGCATTGCTCTGCAGCACTTTCGAGAATTGTGTGTTTTGGTTGTTTTCGATGCCAAGCAAACAGTTTAACTATTTAGTCATAATTTATATTAATTCGCTATTTTAGAATAATTACTGCTTATTATTCAGGGGAAAAAGCCTCCTCTGTGCAGATCATTGTTCTCATTTCCCTGACATATAGCTGGTGTTACATGCATTAAAAGAGCAAGCTATGCCAGGACATAAATTTAGAAGACGTAAGTGTCAATTCCGGTCAGCCAGACATTGAAATTCACAGTAACCCCACTCATTTTACTGGGATTTTTCACGGCCGAGTTCTCTGAGGAAAAAGAGAGTCTGATTCACAGAGAAACCCTTAAAACAAAAGAGAGACAAAGCTTACTAAGCACTGAAAAAGAGCTGCATATGTGAGCCAGTGTCAGAAAAGTGGCCCACAAAATTACAATTTTGCGTGTTGTATCCTCTTTCACCCTACCGTGCTTTGCAGACTAACTATAACTCCCTGAACACACAGAGTGAATGGAACAGTAAATTTCTGGCTGTCCAAAAAAGGCTAGGAGAGGAAAAATTAGATCAGATATAGTTCCTCACAGTGGTTGCCTACAACTCTGCGCCCAGGCATGGAACAATGGTCACATTTTGCCTAACACACAGCATGTGCTTCTCCATGTCCCGGGAGGAATTCAGCCTCAGCAAAAACCCTCCTGCAGGTTCTGCCTGCAAACAGTCACTCTGCCCCACCCCACATCATCCTCAGTGTCACTCAGGGCAAAAAGTGCAAAGTTTTCCAGCAAGTAAACTGTGAGGGAATAGCAGTGTTCTCTAAAAATACATCAGAGAAAACACCACAGAGAGAGAGCTAAAGGACAATGTTGGCATAAGAACAAACAAGTCATCCTGCGATGCACAGGATAGACAGTTCTGGTGATGCTAAGGTACTAAAATCTTAAACAACTCTAAGTGAAATCAACAGTAACCTTCACTCCCACATGCAAGGAATTTCTCCAGAATGCTATTGTTATTAACTGAAAGGGTGATGTGAAGTCCAGAGATTAAACACCAGAAATAAAAGTATTTGCTTTCTTCTTGAAATAGAAACAAACACAGAAGCAGTTGTTTCATGTGAAAAGTTTGGTCACTGATGGTGCTTCTTTTTGTCAGCTACAGGTAGGTGTCTGTGTGTCCTTGCCCCTTTAAAGGGATTGTCTTCAGAGATTCTCACGGCAGAGTTTGTGCATGGGGTCATCATGACTGTCCACAGCAGTGATAAATGAGACTTTCTCGCTGAAGGAAAAAAAATAAGTTTTAATATCCCTACTGAATATATCTAGTTTGATTGGAGAGGAGTCTAAGAGTGACTAATCAACCATCAAATGCTTTTTTCCATCATGGACTAAGTGAAGATTAGAAGAAACTATGTATGTTTTATTTGCACCGTGTGTTTCAGGGTATTAGAACAGAATTTGTGCCTGGAATCAATTCACTCCAAGACATCTAGGATATTATGCATGGTATTAATTTCACCAATCATCCAGATCTTAATGAGCTGCTGCTTGCAAATCACTTTGAACCCACGGACAGCTTTGGGATTAAGTGTCACTCACGCTCTCTTTTACAATCCGTGAAAAGGATATAAAACTGTAGGCCAACATAACACCATATACTAATCAATAATTAATATCTTCATTACCATCAAAATTTTGTAATAATCCATTTGCAATAGAATTGAAGCAAATAAAGCAAGATCACATAACTCTGTGTACTTCCAAAGCACCCTCAAGTGGTACCAAAATACCGCAAAACCATGAGGTTTTCTTTACTTCCCAGAAAAAGAATGCACAGACCTTTAGAAAAAAAAATACAGCTATTACATAAGCCATGCAAAATAAGATGCACATTATTGTTAATATCAGTAAAAAGTACCACCTTGCCTCACTGCTCCTCAGTTGTTCAAATTCTCTTTATTCCTTGGCTAGCACTACTCATATCTACCACACAAGAAAATATTTGGGCAGGATGCAAGAACTCTTATAGTCAGTACTTTCACTGCTGACCTTTCCAGGCCAACCCCATAAATGTTAGAGCAACGGCTGCTGGGCACCAAAGGATACTTAGAACAGACAAGGCCATGGAAGGTGCTCGGATGCTGCTGCGTCCTGGGTACTCTGACAGTCATTTCTGTGGCAACATTTGGTAGGTTTGCATGAAAAGTGCAAATATAGAGAAATCCATCATTTTTAAACATAGCATTTTAAAACACAGCCCAACTTCATTTAGCTTAAATGCTGGCTAAGCAAAATTTGCAATTATAACACTCTAATGATTTGCATTGTAATTTTGTACCCTAAGCTTTGCATCAAAGGGGAACTGAGATGAAGTTATCTATAGTTAGTTCATTTTCTGGCTGAATGATGTCTAAGTTATTTCTCAAAAGTAGTTGAAAAACATCACTGAATTCCGGCATTAATAGCAAGCATATATTTTAAAAAAATAATAGATGCAATAGAACTTGAAAAGAACAAAAAATCTCAAATAATCTGAAATAATCACATTTTTAAAGGGTTTGGGGAAAAGAGGATAAATAAGTTCCTGGAGCAGTGGCTCCCAGAAATGACTGCCTCCATATCACAGTTATGGAATATTTGCCTGTATCTCAGCTCCTCTGGTACACCTATAACGTAACAGGCCAGCTGGGGAGCAGAGCGGCTGGTGCACGAGTACACAGTGCGCACACCCTACCGACCCTGCTGGAGGCCTCGTAACTTCAGCACTGTTGTAGGCTACATATTCAGAGGACGGTATCGAATACTATTTACCTATGTTGCACAATTATATACTATACATACAGCTGTACAACTGCATGCACTATGTGTGCAATGAATACTCTATACTTTCCTCACCTGTAAAAGCTCTTTGCAATTTTCAAGACACATTTTGGATGAAGGCTACATGTCTTAACAGAAAAGTTTCTACAAATAAAACCTGAAAGGTACCTAACCCCAGATAGCTTTTACTCAATAGAAAAACCTGTGAAAACTGTTTGGCGTGAAGAGCGACGGCTCAGCCGGGGATTTGGGCGCAGGGAAGGGACCCGGCTCCGCGGTGTGCGGCTCTGTGCCGGTACCCGCGCGGTGCCCCCGCCGCCC
>NW_010144660.1:0-16399 GCF_000699245.1 Pterocles gutturalis
GACTCCATCCCATTCACCACAACTATCTGATTGAACTTACTTTTGGTCTTCCTTAGGCAAGTACCTGGAACAAACATGACAGCCAAAATGTCCTGACTGATCCACTGTGACCTCTTATTCTGCCTCAAAAGTTCTCAGCGGTTACAGATCATAAACTAGCTGCTCACTCCCTGGTTAAATCATCCATCCTGAAACACAGAGAAGGGAATGTAGCAGTTGTGTTTGACACATAGGTGGACAGAAGTTAATTCTTTGCGTATATAAAATATCTTAGTGTGAAGCAAAACTTGTGGCTATGTGAGGTTAAAACTTTGCTACTCTGAACTCTTACCTGTTAAAGAGGTTATTTCAGGACTTGTACTTGATTGGGTAATCATGTAGTAGTACATCTTGTTCTGCCTTAGTATCTGTTATACTATCAAAGGTAATTAGAAGGAATGTAAATGTAAAAAGAAATTCCATGTATTGAGTTTGGATGGGGTGCCTGCTGCTATTCTAGAGTTGGTAATTTAGTTGTTTGTACAAAGTTAGTTATTTGGACATCATGCTTGCACTGGGTTCTGGAATAGTATGATAAATGTTTTTAAAGGGTCAAAAAGGTAATTATGGATGTTTTACATAGCCCATGTGGAAGCACTCGCTGATGTACTAATTCAGTATAAAGCAACAATCTGAAAGATTGGCATGGCATGGCAGTCTTTCTTATAGGTGTTGGAAATAAGGTAAAACTATTGTAGTTTCTGATTAGTCCATTTTGGTGGCTTGCTTTTTAATATATGGCTTTCTTTTTAATGTATTGCAAGCAGTAGTTGAAAGGCAAGTTTGACATACGATACACAAATATTGTTGCTTTGGTTTTGGATTTTGATAAATAATTTTTGTTATTTTGATTTCTTTTTATTCATTGTTATTATTTTGATACACAAAATATTGTTCCTTCATCGGTGTTGCAACTTTTCATGAATTTGCTACATAGAAACTCACAACTCCTGTGTTTGGTTTGTGGAATGAATTAATTGGGGAGAGTGGCTTTCAGGGACTGGGGGTGGTGTGCTTACACCATGTAACCTGCCTATGGGCAGACTGGGGGGCGCAGAGGATAGTACAGCTGCTAGACCCCAAATTCATACCTGACATCTGTGAAATCAGGTCATGTCGGACAAGTTTAACAGGTAAGCAAATTACCATCAAACTGGGATGCTTGTACACTTGGGAACCTACAGAAAACAGCTGGGAGTTAGATTAATGCAGAGGAAAATACCTGTTATTTCATGCTTTGAGAGGGGTTCCAGTGATTACTCTGAGATTAAATAATTGTGTTAGAATGAGGGAAAACCCTGCCTAAGCAGAGATAAATAAAGTTCAGGCTTATCAGGGTGACACTTTCATGACCACCAAATTCATCCCAGCTGTTTCAACAGACAAGCCTGGGTTCCTGTGTTGGACTAGTTGGTGCAAGGAAACAACTTCTAGGGTGTAATGATTTTTTTCTTTTGTTTAACTTGCCTTACTTAACACAAACTTCTTTTGATAATAATACACAGTGTGCTAATGATATATCTGTTTCAGTTTGCAGCTCATCTAGTGAAAAACAAGTACCCAAGGGTCTGCATCCTAGATGGAGGAATCAACAAGATCAAGCCAACTGGTCTCCTCACTGTTCCTTCTCCACAAATTTAAGTGACTGTGAACATTCAGAACAATCTATCCGAATAGGGAAGTCTTACCATACAACATGGATATCCCAAACCGAAAGGGCATTATGGCATCTTCACTACACAAGCTGTCCTGGTGATCAGTGTCTTATCCTGCAGATCTAGAGCATGGGAGCTTTGTGTTTATTCTTTGATATAGAGCTTCAGTTGGAACAGATTGAAACTGTGAACCTTCAAGCTTTCCAAGAAACCTCTTTTAGTATTGCTGTAGTACACAACTGGTACACAACTGTAGTACACAACAAAACAAATAACTCAGCTGGCATTTGGTATCTTATAAATATTTCTACAGAACAAAATAAACTGGCACTTGATGGCTCTGAGCTGCACTTAGATTATTTTTCAAAACTATTTTACTGTGAATATTGAAAGTAACAACCTGAAACTGTACCCTGTATGTATCTTGTGAAAAAGTGTTTTCTAATATTTTAAAGAGTAATTGCTGTATCTTGTGACCTACTTTCTTTTTGAGAAAGCATTTTTCATCTGGATTGGAAATAAAAATTGGAAGTCACTGTAAGAGCTGCTGCTGAATCAAACCAAACTGTATCATATCCTGCAGGAGTGGATAAGGCCTGCTCCACTGTGGAGAATGTAACATCCCATCTCCGTAACCACAGCAAACATTACACTTTGTGAAACAATAACATTTACCAGAAAGGTAGGCTTTTGACAATACTGTGTCTTATGACTATAGATCAATTATTCCACAAATAAGAGTGCTTCACCATTTTAGAAGCTCATGCCTTAGAAAGAAACAATGCAATTTTAATTTTCATATGAAAACATTCTAGAGTAATCACTCTTGTATGAACTGGAGGTACAAATTTAATTTCTCTTTGGTTCTCTACTCTTTCAGCTAGAGGTGTCAATTTTTTTTTACCTTCTCACTGATAGTCTGGGGCATTTGGTAGACAGTCTTTCTGTTATTTCTGAAGCAGAAACTAACCACAGCAGCTTGGCAGAGACAGGTACATGTTCTTTTATTTATGTGATTTTATTTTTTTCATCTCGTGAATAATCTCTAGACGTGTGAAGAAGGGCTAAATAATTTGTCAGAGTGGGTAAGGGGTTAAATTTCAATACCATCCTTTCCTTGTTTCTTTTTCCAGGCTTTAGCCTATTATTAGGCTGACGAGACAACTACACTTCAGTTTGTTGCCATCCTTCTGTGCTTTTCTGTAGGCATAATCCATGTAGGCATAATACAGAGGTGCAATGCTATTTCTGTGATCTTCTGGATATCCGTATCTAGACCTCCCTTGCTATTCTAGCCAGCTAAGGAAGAAGATGCTTATTGCAGTAGCTCTTAGCTGCATCACACACAACTCAACAAAACAAAACCCAAATCACGTGAGCTCTTCAGCGGCTGCATCCTTCATGTTGGTATTAAGAGAGGTACTGTGAGAGCCTGTGAAATTTGTGGCCCGAGACATACTTGCTGTTCTTATTTGCAGGGTGTGAATGTTGTCCAGAATATCTTTTCTGGAGATTTGATTTACATTTGCAGTTTTGGTAGCTTATCAAGCTGCTTTAGTTAATATAAAAACTAGTTATATCTTTATTTAGCTTTCACAGTGTTCAGCTTGAGTTACTAGGAAGTCTGGGAATTGTGTGGGAATGAGTGTGGCCTTTTAATCTCTCATTATCTTTTCTTTGCTGATGAGTCAGGCTGGCCTCTCCCACTGTTATGTTAGAAATTTAACTACTGCCATCAGTCTTATCTTGCTGTTTTTAATTCCTTCTCCTGGGCCCAACTTGCAAAGATTGACTAAAATAATTATTATTCCTCCCAAAAGAGTATTTCTTTCCAGGGCAAGTAGTGAAACTTGATCTGTGCTGGCTGAGCTAACATGAGATTTGTATATTTGACTAGTAAAACGACAGATTTTCCTTTTCCTTTTAATTCTAAAATATAATGCCAGTATTGTCGTTCTTTTAGATTTTCAGCCTCAGCAGAGAGCTGATGCCAGACACCACATTCTGTTTTGGAAATGGTGTTTCATTTGCCTTTCAAGTAACCATGAGTTTTGAAGTTTGCTGCTGGTGGTGCCTTTTAAATAGTAGCACCAAAATACCTGTTGGACCACAGTTTGTGTTTGGTGACAACAGAGTCTGTATTCCATTAATTTAGGTTGACAAATTCATCTCGTACTACCATAAGCATATGGTTGAATACAGTTAAGTATTGCAGTGTGGCTGTCATATAATAAATAATTTAATAAACCAGTGTTATGCAGATTTTAAAAAATCTGGCCAAACAAATAGGATTGGTAGAGTTATTTTTTTCCCAAAATGTGTTTACCCATAATGTAATCCACGTTCAGATTAACCTCTGTTAGTGGTGTTGCACATAAAAGTAGAGATAACCCCGTGCATGTGCTCTTGTAATTCACATATTTGATTTCCCTGGTGACAGGTCTTCATGTGCTTTAGGAGCTCTGTTCTATAATGCATAGACAGCAGGTTTCCAGACACAGAAATCAGTGTGAAAGAACAGATACAGTGGAGCAACTCAGAGAACAATATGGTAATCATTATATTCAGTGGGAACAATCCAGAGAAAACTTGTAGATCACTGTTTTAATTAGTATTTCCTAACTGAAGCAGTATTAAATTTGTCTCCTCTTTGTCTATCTAGGGTTATCTGGCATTGCATCATTTTACAGAGTCATAGCTGATGGTATCAGCTGCTGCCAGCTGAGCTGGCTGAAGGAGTACAAGTCCTGTGAATACAGAACAGGTACATGGAATGATTGTGGGGTTTTAAGAGATCCGGTGATTATGGCAGTAGCTTGAGTTATCAGGCTATTATTGCTGCCTTGCTACAAACTTTTGATATGTCTTGCACAATCTCGGTTACTCAGTTCCCCTCATTAAAAGGAGGCTAATAATACTACCTAATTTACTCAGTGTAGGAGAAAGAAATATAGTGAGTACTGTGATCACTTAAAATGTGTGAGTATGAGGACAATGCAGACACTAAATCCTTCCTTCCTAGGAACAAGCTGTTTCCTTGGGAAGCCAAAGATAGATGACAACATGCTTGCACGGATCAACAAGGAACTCCTGGACAAACTTATACACAAAAAGGAAGCCTACAGAGAGTGGAAGCAATGACAGGAAGCCTGGAGGGAATACAGAGAAATTGTCTGAGCAGCCAGGTATCAGGTTAGGAAAGCTAAAGCCTTGATAGAGTTAAATCTGGCCAGGGACGTCAAGGGCAACAAGAAAAGCTTCTATAGGTTATATGTAGAAGAGGCGAAGTAGATCGGTTTTCATAACGCTTTTGTGTGTCCTGCTATGGCTTGTTAAGGCATAAAAACTCTGCCTGCCTCAGCATAGTAAAACACTAATTTTTTTTTTTCCTAGCAGTTTTCTCACAGCTTCTCAATAGGGAAATAGAGGCACTGAGGCCTGCATGAAGGGATAGCAGGGGGGTCTACACTAAAATACCACCAGCTAGTAAGTGTCAAGCTTTTTGGATGGATCTTTCTCTTCCTATCCCATCTACCTTTTCTCAACTTCAGGTCTCTATTAAAAGGACTTCATGAGGAACAAATCGTTTGTTAACAGAGATAAATCTACATCAGAATTTTGGAACTAAATGTCATGGAGTCAATAATGTGATATTTAGCCTTTGCTAGTAGTCATCATTTTAGATAAATTAGCATGTGATATCCTGCTATTACTCAGTTTTCTGTAGTTTCAGACTGTCAGTGTTCTTACACAAATTCAATACATTCATCCTCTGGGTATTCCTGACATGTTCTAACAGCTGTTGAGAGACAGGTTTTTAGCCTTAATCTTTTCTCCCTTGGCACTCTCACAGCAAGCTGACTCAAAACAAGTCTGAGCTGTGCTTTTTTTTCAATCTACAGAGAGAACTTTATCTTGTTTGGGAGGTAAGTGTGTAGTTCTGGCACCAGTGAGCATAAGAGTAACACAGTCTATCTTCTGCTGTGTAATTATAATTATTACTTTAAAAGTATTGTTCAAACCTGAAGTTTCAGAAACATACTTGTAGTGAGCCCACAACATTCAGCTTCCACAAAAAGGTTGACTTTCTTACCATCATGTCAATTAATTTGATTTGCCTCAGTTCAGTTCCTACCCTAAATGCAAATTTTCTCAAACCTTTCAAAACCTGATGAGCTGATATCTCTCGTTTTAAATCTTTGTCTCAAGTAAAGCTGTTTTTTCAAGCAATGTTGTTTCTCTTCAGTGTAGAACCAGTTCAGAGCTCCCTGATGGCTCTTCAGCACCTGGGACACTCCAGCCCCAGGTCTGGAAAGGTGCTCCATTTACAACATGGACCTGGAAGAATGAACACGGAGAGTTTAGTTTGGCATATAACTACATTTATATATATATATGGGTGGATATATATGATAATATAGTTAGCAAACAGCTTTCTTTAAGCTGACAAGGCTTTTACAAACTTCCAGCTCTTTTTGGAGGATCCTCTGAGCCTGGCTAGAATAGGTCAAAGGAATTAGAATAATGAAAATTCCTCCTTTGCAATATCTCTATAGACACGTAGTGTGTGCACATATGAATCTGAGTGCTTTACTACAATAAGTAAGGCCTCTTGCTGTTTCATGCACAGAGAAATTTTGTGATTACTTTTGGAGGAAAAACCAGCAAAATGGGTGGAGTTCGAACCCAGTGCTGTTGCTGAGCTCAGTTGTTCTGAATATTCTCACCCCTTTTGAAATGCTTTGTGCCTCTTGGTACTATATGTGCAAATATATATTTGCCCTATATTTCTTCTTAATGTCCTGGAGGTAAACCAGTATTTGCCCAGGCTTCTTTGCTCTCTTTCATCCTGCCTGATGGTGCTTTTACTGTGTACTTTACGGGCTCTCCCTCCCCCCCTCCAGGATTTCATTCAGCTTTTCACAGGCCCTTACCTTTTGATCACCTTCCCCATTGGAAACATGTGATGGGTTTGCTTTCTCAGAAGTGTTTTTTAATGCACTCATTGCATCTCCTGTCCCTGGCAGCTGCTTGTTCCTTATTAGCAGGTGCCCGAAGGTGCTGACATTAGGATCCTGGACTTGTAATGAAATGAGATTGCTGCCATGCAAAGAGGGAGGGAGAGAGGGAGAAGTGGAAAATTCTTCTCAGTGCCTCCCTTACAAAAGCAGCCCTCTCATAACGAATCACTGAGAGAAGTCTTCATGATGATGGACGAGAATCAGTGGGGGTGGCAGGAGAGAGTTGAAGGCAACAGGGAGTTATTCTCTAATTACTCTTTCCTGACAAGGTAGAATAACTGACACCTAGGGCTGTGCTTCAAACTCCTGCCTCTTGCTCACTGCTCATTACAGAACACCAACATCCCTCACGGACTGGGGCTGCTCTCGGGTTATCACATCCTGAGATGGTGGCGTGAACTGTCACCTCCCATTGTGGCAAAGACATGGTGGCTGCCTTTTTTTTCCTTCTTTATTTTTTTTTCCTGTATAAATTCACATCTAACACTTGAATCAAGCAGACTGTCACAGGGATCAGAAAGCAATGATTCCCAGGCTCTTATGTTGAGCTAGGCTTAAGCCTGTGTTTGCTTGAGGTGCATGGACGACTTCACCTTACTGTAAAATTTTGTGTAGCTGGCTGTCATTACTGATACAAGGAGCAGAGGACTGAATGCTTGCCCCAGCCAGCTGGTGGGCATAATTGCATGTTTACTGCATTGTTCCACTGCGTTAAGGGTTAGGGTAATAATCTCCACTGAACACAGGTTCATATGCTGTAATGTGTTGTCCGGCTGCAAAGCCTCGCCTGGTTATGATGTATAAGATGTTGATAGATTGTTGCAGCATTGGACTCTTGCAATTTTGTGCTGAAACATACCAGACTTCTGTCTGTGCTGCTAGGTATGACCCTGGTTAAGGAAAGGGGTTTTTTTCGTGCAACAGAAACTGCTTCTTGTAACACATAGCCTATTTTCAGGGGTCTCCAGTTGCTTACACAAAGACTTGCAAAAACCCTTTCTTAAATGTCTAAATGAGACCCAAGCTCCTGAAAGTCTGGCCTCCATACTCACTGCTAAACACTTAAAAGTTTGGACTTGAGCTTGGAAATTTGTCCTTATAAGGGTCAGGATTTACATACAGCCTGTAAATGGTTTCAGTGGGAAATGCTGGCAGAGCCATCCCTTTAGTATTAATTGTTAACCTGTTTTGCAGACCACCCATTCTGCCTGTGCAGTCGAACAAGCCTAAATGGGGCATTTGTTGATGAGATTCGTCCTTACTGATTTCATTTAGTTGATAATTGTCTTCTGCATCTGTTTTCCTCATGAAATCTTACACGGACTACAAAATCCTCTTAAAGTCTCTGCTGACCCTATTTCAGATTTCATTCTCAGGGGAGTGCTTTTTAATAAGAAACCTTAAGAAGTTCAAATATTAGCAGGCATGAGAGTTGTTTTCCTGCACTGTTTTACTGATTCAGCAAGATACATATGCAGATGAAGAGAGGCACCATCAGGCTGAAGATAATGTAATGATTCCTAGCTTTAAGTTAGGCGTAGGCCTAAATACCTTAAATACTTTATTCTGATCCGTCTAGAAACAATTAGCAGGGATGATCAAAACACCAAGCTTTGCCTGAATCCACTCAAAGACCTGAGGGTTCTCTGCTGTGTTGTTGCTTTGTTTTATTAAAACAAAATTTAAAATACCTCCTATACCCGGAGAGCCTTAATCAGGCTAGGGAACAGCAGTTAGAAGAATAATAATAATGACAGCACTTTGAGGGAAAGACGAGGGGGTAGAAACAATCAAAAATGAAATGGAGAAAGGCCACCCACCAAAGACGTGTTGAAGGGATGTGAACAGCCTTGAGAGTATGCACACAGATCCCAGAGCTCCTCATGTTCCAACAACACATCCCACTTGTGAGCAGTTACTGTCAGAGAGGAGGAGCCTTTCTTGGCTGTAGCTGTTGAGCTGCCCCTTACAATTAGGTAATGTTTTGTTTCAGGGGCCTGCTCTATGGGAGGTACTGCTTGTGCAAAGCTGCCTTTACTCATGGATTTAGCAGTGCTGTAGCCTCCAAGCAGAAAAATTATCTCATTAACTCTTGGCGAGGAGATGGTGTGCAGCCAGAGCGCTCCACGTGTGCGCAGCATGGTCTTCGTCACACAATACAATCTGTAATTGCTGATTACTTCTTGGCTGATGTTGAAAGCCTGCCTGTCAATCCCCACCTACAGTGCAAAACAGTAAGTAATCATCCTCCCCCACCTCCACTCTAGTTCAGTGTGAGCTCCACAGAAGAGGCAGGGAAGGCTTGCTGCAAGAGAGGCTCATAACCTTTGGCTGTGTGCAGCCCTCCAAAACTATAAATTAAATTCCTGAAGGATCATACTGTAGGTGGGTTTTGTGTATGAGATGCTGCATGAAATGATGTTGCTATCATGATGAAGTGCTTCTTCCCTTCTCCAAGGCAAACTAAGAAAGCTGGTGCTCAAGTGGGCATCTCCGCACACACTACACTGCACATCTCTAAGTACACCAGGCAAAATTCTGCACAGTCTTAGTAAAAGTGGACGACAGCCTTGACTTTAATAGATAAGAACAGGACTTTAGGGAATGGTTTTCCAAAAGGGGCAAGTCTGGGAAACGAGACTGCCTCGTCACTGGGGTTGTGGTTGACTTGGCTCATACTGATGATTCCTGGGTTGCTGATACATGTGAAACACCAGAGTTGTGAATGGAGAGAGCCTCAGTGATGCTGACAGATTGGCTCTACAGAGCATCTTGTGGCAAGATTTGTTTTTGCTGAAGGCTGGAATTCATCTGTGTGCCATCTATGGCAGCATTTCTGTTTTGATTAGAACGAGTGTGTGGGAAGCTCTTCATACTAGCAGGCTGCCCTACTAAGGTACGATGATTTATAACAATAGATGTGGGGATCATCTGAGCTGGAAAGCTTTTCTCTGGGGAAATTTGAGATAGCAAGGTAAATTAATGCTTTCTGTGCAAATTAATTATATAAAATTATGCTTAATTAAAAGTAATATTTTACTGTACCTTAATCCAAAAGATCCAGAGCCTTCAGGCTCCCAGTGGGCCTCTTGAGATATCAGTAGTGTTGGAGAATTTTGACAGTGCAGGTGGGAGTTACAGTTGGGTATTACTGGAAGAGTTTGAACTTCAGGCCCATTCAGAGGGGAAAGAAGGGCTATGGGAAACCTGTGAGACCTGCAAAGTCAAATAAAATGTTTGTGTAGGCATTCAGAATGTACTGTCAGCAAGGAAGCTTTTTAACCATTAAAAAAGAAAAAACTTAGAAATTATGCTCTTTCTTCAGTATTCAGCGTACTTGCAGGTAACAGACAGATCCCCATAGTCTATCTGTTAACTACAGAAAACATATGGGAGCAGCTCCATAGGTACAGAGAACAAAGGGATTAATGTCAAGTGCTGATGAACAAATTTGTTACCCAGAAACTCAACTTTCTCAACTGAGTGCAAGTCTGGAATGCATCCATTCTCCCAGTATTGCGCTAGTGTAATTATTTGTTTAAGAGGTATTCACGTGTTTACTGCCTTTCCTGAAGCTGGTGTTTGCTTTGCAGAGACCCACAGGTAGGTCTGGCCTCTTCGTGAAGTCTCAGGCACAGTCATGCGTGAGTGAGGTGCACTTCTCAGTCACTGAGCCAATGGCTCAGGTTCTCGGAAGACATTCAGAACATGATGTGCAGAACATTGCATGCAAACCATTATCAGATATACACTTACATCTTGTGGACAGACATTTAAGGTGACAAGTGTACCGTAAGACACTCATGGCATGTGGATATTCTGAGAAGTAAGCAATTTATTTGACATAATACAGCAAATTCTCTCTTCGAATTTCTTTGCCCCCCTTTTTGCAACTGTTGGCTATTTCAGTTATTGTTTACCAGATGTATGCTGCTGCACTGATGGCAGCATTTTGTTGTTGGGATTTTGGTTTTAGCCAGCTTTCATATCCTGCCATTTCCCTTACTGCCTTTGGGATGTGTATACAACTACTGAGCAAGACTTGGTATCTTCCAGTAGCAGCACATTCAGCTTGGAGCTGAAGGGCAGGGGGGTAACTAGAAGCCTGCGGGATGCAAGTCTCTGGTTTTCCCCTGCAGCACGGGTTCCATTTCATGCCAGTTATTGTCTCTCTTCTCTTTCCTTTTACCATCTCTGAGGATATAAAGGCTGTTCTCACTCAGCCTGTGATCAGGCCTGATGATTGATTTACAGTTAAAATTGAGCACAGGAAATCTTCGACTTTAATGCAGCAAGCTGGATAGTGAATGGCTGCAAAAATGATTACATCTGCAGTAGTAGCTCAGTCTGCTGTTGACACAGTGGAGCCAACCTGACAGTCCTACTCAGCAAAGACCATTGTGCATTTCTAGCTGAGAACCGAGCTGGTCGCTGTCTCCTGTTGGTAAATGCACCTGCCAAGAGCAGCAGGGTAGGTTTGGACCCAGAAGGAGACAAGTCAATTGAAGCCATTCAGACTGGGTTTTTTCTGGATGTGTCTCGTTGCAAGTGTCTCTTATTAGGATTCATGGTGAGTAAAATATTGTCAATTAGAAAGAAAACCATTTGAATCTGATCTGCCCCTGAATGAATAGTGAGGTGAGATACTGAAGCTGGTAGTAAAAAACATTGTTTTGCCAAAAACTTCCATACTAAACTGTAGGAGGAAACTTGCCTATGTGCTTCAGTGTTTGATTTTCTGTCTTTCCTGCGATTGAATACAATGATAGCAGTCATGGGAGTTCTGCATGACTTGTGTACATTGTTAGGACTTGATCTTCTGTCATTGCTCTGCTATGCCGCTGCTCCTGCAATGAATTCTGCTATTGTTACCTCTTTTTTTGTTTCCTGGGGTTATTTTTGCAACTTCTGGATGCGTGCATTTCTGATGTTTCGGAAATGCCTTTCAGGAGCGTGTTCCAGTGCAAGTCGATGGGATGATACGAGAGTTTGTCATTTGATACCACGATTTTGGCAGAGCTATCTGAGCATGCATCTCTAGCAGACCGGGCATTAAAGAGCAATGTTGACGTTTCCTCATGTGCTATGAAGGGATGTTTGTGTGAGCTGTGAGAATCCTATTTCTCAAGCTGTGCCGAGCTGGGGATGGTATGCTTCACTGCCATTTCTTTTAGCCACCAGCAAGACAACAGGAACATGTGGATACAAAACTGGTTTGGGGAGACTGAAAGTTTATTCCTGCCTCTGCCACTGAGTTGAGAAGGAAGAAGGAATCCTGTAGGTGTATTTTTAAAAAGAACCGTATCCGAAGTCAGTTGGACAGTTTTTTGGTATTCTGAGAACATTATAAGGTACTTCCAAAAAGGAACCACCTTTTTAATGTAGTTGGGGGATGAGGAGATGCTGAGTAAATGTACGAGGTGGAGGGGTTGTTTATTGTGTGCTATAGGCATCCTACAGCCAAGCGGATTGACAGCTTGCGTGTTGTATCGGTGGCAGGTCTGTGATGAGTTTGTATATTCAAAGAATAGAAGCTGGGAAGCTGTATACAGTGACCAACAGGCTTTTTCCTTTTGTCTGTTGAAATATTGTTAATTAAATTAACGTCTTCTGAATGAGAGACGGCAGCGTCGTGCTGGCAGAGCGGTGTTCAGCGAGCAGCCGTGCTTCCTGCTGGCAAGTGGCAGCGACGTCCAGTGATTTTCAGATGAGAGAGAACTGGTGCTGACCACCTGAGTTCCCAGACATGAAAACAACTCATTTATTCAGCTTTTGCTTTGCCCGGGATTACGGTGGAAGCGTGATACAAGTACATGTCCTTTGCGGTTGTGCCAGTGCTTTCTCATGGAAAAATACACCCACTCTGATTGTAACAAGGAAGCATCGTAAAACAGAGTTACAGTTAAAGCAAAACTGAGTTTAATTTGACTGAGAGCCAACATGCAGTGGTTTTAATCAAATGGAGAGCTTTCCTGTGAGAGATTGAGTTACTCCATACTAGAAAATGGTGTTTTGTTTTTATGTGGATGGTCAAGAAGTAGAGCTCGAGCCAGCTGTACCACCGGTGTCAGATCAGTGGATTTAGTTTCCTTTAAGAATTGTCTCTTGCTCCTTTCAAACATGCTTGTTTTCTGTTTTCTTGTTTTCTCTTGAAAAGGGAATTATCAAAGGTGACAGCTTTTCATCATTTATGACATGTTTTCTGTGGATGGTTTAACTTCCCTGTGAAATGTTTTGTGGGAACAAGCCTTCATCTATTACAGCAGAACAAGAAAAACTGCAATTCTCTTTTAATTGAAAGAGGTAAAGTGGACACCCAAGTCCATGAACTCAGGGAAGAGCTGTCTCAAAACTGAAAAAAGATACCTGGTTTATATTTTACCAGGAACCTACAGTCAGAAGAGTGCCAAGTGTGCCCACTGCAGAGAGGGGAATTGCTGTAACCTCCTGCGTGATTTTCGATTAGCATCCTGATGCCCTGCCATGGCATTGCCCTTGTCTTCTGGAGGTGAGGAATAGCTGTCTGAGCAGAAGAATGGAAATTAATAGGTGATAAATTTATTTTGACACGGATGAGCTGTGTGATTCAGAGGGGGGAAATTGCAGGCATAATGCATTCAGGAAATACAGTGAAGCAGTCAAAACTCTGAAGTTTGGGAAGCATATTTAGATGTCGGCATCTCTGACAAGTCTCAATAGCACATACTACTGCTGAAAATGAAAATGGGCAAGTTTTTCCTGAACTGTCTGGAGGTTTGTTGGAAATGAATGAAAATGAAAATGAGTTTTCCTGAACTGTCTGGAGGTTTGTTGGACACATTGGGGGCAGGATTGAGAGCTAACTATTAGGCTTAATTAGTCTGTTCTAGCGTGGCAGTGCAGACAGCGGTAGCTGTGCTGACAGTGAAACTCTGCGGATTGACACCAACTCTGCCGACACAGTCCAACCACGATGAGCTCACAGTGTCTTCCATGTATGTGCTGGTGTGTGTCCTGGGGTATGAATTTTCTGCTCTGGGCTTAATAGATTATTTCTGTGAATGGCTTCTCTTTCATTATGAACTTAATTTCTGCACACCAGTCGGGGCAATCCCAGACAGGCTGGTCTTTTCAGTGTCAGAGGAGGGTAAGAACAGAGCAGCTGCAGTAAAATCCTGCTTGCGTTTTGAAGTCTGACAGAATTTAACGTGTAAGATGTTGATTGTCATGTTTCCTTGGGTATTATGTAGCAAACTGGAGGTGCTTAAGAGAGCACCCACAAGGCCATTGGGTGAAGAGAGTATTTATCCTGCGTGTTAGTGTTGGTAGGACCTGAAACGAAACTCTTAAACAGTTTTATAATGCTGAGTGAAGAGAGGAATGCCTTAAGTGCTGTCAGCAGGCTATGCTGGACTCATCTGAGGGGCACGTTTCTTTGGGATTGCACTGTGCCACTGTCAGGAGGGCTTCCCAAGGGTTAAGTCATTTTTTTGTAGAACACTGTTTCTCTGAAAGGAATCTGATCAGATGAAAAATATCCCAAACAAGAGATTAAAACACTATTTTGGGGTTTTTGTCTGTTTAAGCAAAGGACATAATAGGTGGGATTCCCCTGAACAGAAATTTCCCTGTTCCTGTAGCACCTAGTGTAAGATCTCTTGTGGATCAGTATGGCACAGTACAGAAGTTTACTCATTGTTATTGCATCACCTATTTGGGCACTATCGACTTTGCAAAACCAATCTTTCTATTACAGCGGCACAGGATTTTCTCCAGCAATTCTTCCGATGTTTTCTAGTCCGAAAGCCCGATGCCTTCTTTCCCGCCGCTTTGTGGCATCACTTTTGCGTCGACACAAAGGTAGCGTGAAACACACCCTGACCCAAAACTTGGCGTTTGGCATTCAGAGCGTGCTGTTGCTCACAGCAGGACAGTGATGAGTTGTGTGGCAGGAAGAGCAGCCTGGAGGCATGGCTAAGAGGCAGTAATCCAGGGCTGCTGTCAGGCTCTGGCACAGTGTCAAAATATCGCAGAGCTGTCACGCAGGAGGGCTCATTGCCTGGCTACTCAATGCACAGGCTGTAACCTTCTCTTATGTTGCACAGTAGGACTGGTGATGCAGTTTAGGGTATTGTTTAATACAAAAATGCCCCTGTGTGACTGTTCCGTGTTAGGGGAGATTTGGGACCTGTGGAAAAAGAGCCAGAATACTGGTGGTGGTAGTGTACGTGCGTTACCTGGATGTTGTTACTTGTCCTTTGTTTCTTGCACATTTTTATTTCTCTCTGTAGTAGTCCCTGCCTCTGATTACTACAGGGTGTGGGAAATGGATTGATCCTGGACTGAAAGGGGAGCGAGGGCTGTAACTGAGCAGCTTGGCAGCAGTGTTTGGGTGCACCTAAGCCCTCTGATGTTTAAAGCTGCCGTAGGAGCAGTTGCGGGGGGGCATTGTCTGTGCCACGAACAAAGCAGGCAGGCAGCTGTGCACTGATGTTTGGGAATGGATTGGGTAATAAAACGGTGCAACCGTGCTGCAGCACAGTGCAGACAGACCTCGTCTCATTGCCATTTCAAAAGCCATCTGGCAACGGGGAGCTCAGCGCGGGCTCCTGTGCTCGGCTGGCGAGCCCTTTCTGAGCGCTGTGCCGCTCTTATTAGTGTCAGCGACTGCCTGCAATTACCGCGCTGCCTGGCACTCCACAGCTGTCTGAAGTAGGAGGAGATGGGTGTATGTGAGAGGAATTCTGAGAGCGGCATCAGCAACAGCACAGTGACCCAGAAGTTTGATTAACCAGAAAAGATCAAAAGAGCTGCAGGACTTTGTTTGTCCAGGTGATTAAGACCCAACCTGAACTGTAAAAAAGAGGTTTTGGGTGGTCTCCCAGGAGGAGGAGTTTCAAATTAGCTGAAGCAAAAATTCTGGCTGAAGGTCAGGAAAAATACCATGGTGTGAGCTCTCCAGCATCTGTTTACGCCGGGTACCACCTGGAGGTGCCGCGCTGGGCTCAGAGCCTCTGCGTGCCAGGCACGGTACGGGCGTACACAGGGGTCCGGTCTGCCCGCCTGCCATGAGGAGGGGTCCCCGGGAGCTTTCAGAGCACACCAGGCAAAGCAGCAGAGCAGATCTTGTTTCGGAGCAGTCCTGCGGGAGAGGGGCGGGCAGGATGAGCTGTTAGGTGTACAAACTTTGCGTTCTGCGAGTTCGGCTCAGAGCAGGGTGGGTGTGTGTATGCACTCTGCGTGGTGTTTTTAACTAGCTCGTGTTAGTTCTCTGAACCCCTTTAAAATGTCAGGAGGTTTGAAGGCTTTTGTTACAACAAGCAGAGCTTGACAAACTGCTGAGGATTTGCCCCTGTGAAATGGGGAAGAACTGGCACTGGGGGAGGTGGTTCCTGCCCGGGTAGCGCCTGCTCCCCCAGCAACCCCCAGGAGGGGCTCGGGGAGGTCCTGCCTGCCCCCCACTGCCCAGCCTTGGCAGCACTTCTCAACCAACCCTTGTTACATGTTTTACCTGAATGCGTAAATAGGTATATATTTTTTAATATGTCTATATGATATGTATATATATATATGTATAAAATATCTCTATATATGTGTTGTTCCTCCTGTATAAATAAAGGTGCAGCATGGAGCTGGCTGCCTGGTAGAGGCCTGTTCAGCTTGTCATCTGCCACACTTCACTGTAGCTTGTTCAGAGGGGAGCCA
>NW_010144660.1:16430-37433 GCF_000699245.1 Pterocles gutturalis
TTAACCCTATCCCAGCTGGACCCAGGACACCTATGGCTGGGAGAACAAATAAAGAGTCTAGAAACATAGATAACCTGCTGGAATTATTGTAAGCATTATTGACTGGAGGAAAAAGAGCTTTTTTCTCTTGGGATTTTGCTCCTTTTTTGTTGAATGAAGTCCTTTTGCCCTCTGAAATTCACCAGAAGTAGTTGATAACTTTTAGTTTGTTGTTTCCTCATGCAGCAATTATTAACATTCAGCTTTAGACAGCTCTGCAACCCATTACCTATTTTTTTCTTTTAAGTTTGATGTGGAAGAAGCATAGTAAATTTTGTGATTCTCTCATACATGAGAATTAAATATTATTTCAGAGTAAATGAATGACGCTGGAATTCATGGGCCGGAAAATCAGCTCATGAAAAAACAGCGTAGCACCATTTGAACTAAAACCTTTATTATAACTTTGCTAGCAGCTGAATTTATGTAAATGTCCTTTCCTAGCATAGCAGGAGCACTAAGGTTAGTCCTTTAGTTTTTAAAATTTCAGAACCCGGTGTTACCAGTTGCCGTCCTCACTGTGTGTCAGTAAGTTAGGGTTTGACTTGAAAGAGGCTTTTGGCTCGGGGTGCGTTTGCGGTAGCAGTGGGAGTGTGACAAGATGCGAACCAGAGCCACGTGGAGCTGCTCCAGAGCTTGTGATGTCTTGTGGCCTTACCAGTATTGCTGAGGGCAGCAGCAACGGGGCAGGTTAGGGCCAGGAGGACAGACGGCTGCACCCTTGCTCTGCCAGGTAGAACATGGCAAGAGGCAATTTCTTCATAAGGGCGTGCTGCCACTGCCTCTTCTCTGGGCGCACGCAGCAAAAAGCTGATTGTACCGTTAGGAGATGGCCAAAAGGCTGGAAAATGTGAAAGGGTGGGAGAAAAGAAATGGGGTCAGGAGCTGGGAGTGAAAGGTTGGTTGCTTGGGAGTGCTCTGCCTGGACACGGATGGTGGGGAAGCAGAAAGAAATTGTGTGTATGGACTGAACATAGATGGGCTCTGACCTTGCTGACTGAGGAGTTTAATGAGGGTTCAGACAGTGGAGCCAGAGGAAGGAGATATTTGCCCTAATTTTAATCTTTGTTTATCTTTACGCAGCTGAAGAAAAAAAATGTTCTGTATTTTAAACCAGGGAACAAGTACAGAGGGGAGAGAGCAGCTAACTGCTGTGTCTCTGAATGCTGTTTAACCCCAAGCTGGTGTGGGGCTGTATGATAATCTGCTATTGACTTCGTGCTTTTATTAGAATTACCAGCAAAGTCAAAACTCAATTTACCTGTCATCTCCTGAGATGAAGGGAACAGTATGATTGTTGGAATGGCTGATGTTGGTGCCCTGTGGTCATTTTAAGTTACTAATGTCACTTTTTCAGGTATAGAAAGTGTGGTTTTTCCATGGATGGACCACAGTACTTCACTGGGTTTTGGTTCACTGCTTTTGCTTCTTGAAACATTGGCAAGAGGTACAAGTTTTTATTTTCTTTTTTTCAGTATGCAGAAGGTCCAAGTTACAACACTCAGGATGGATGTTTTCAAGATGTGATGGAGTCTTAGGGCAGGACCTAAAAGGTGGTTCTCTGCCAGGTCTGAGCTGCTGCCCAGGGAAAACAAGCAATAGAGGAAAGGTTATAAAGAGAATTTAAATTTTTTTTTTTGCTTTTGATAGCTGTCTAATCTTTCTGATTTTGGAAGGTCATAGTCACGAGGCATAGAGAGAGTAATAATAGCAAAGCGTGTCTGAGAGAATGCTCCACTGCTTTACGGTTATTAGGAAAATAACCACAGGAATTAATTTTTTAAAAATAGCTCAGCGTTGCAGGCACAAGGGGTGTGATTGTGGCTACGGAAAAAAAGTTCTAGCTTCTTAGTTCCTAAAGTTAAAAAAAAAAAAAACACCCTGTTTGCTTAATATTTATCTCAAGGAGTAAATTGGCCTCTCGTGCCAGAGAAAACAGTCTTTGGGAAAAAAGAAACTTTATTATTGTTTGGGCAGGATCTGGCAAACCCTGCCAGGTGCAGTGCTTCATGCCTAACGTGAATCTTCCTGGTAGAGGAGGGCCTGAACTTAAAAGTATGCAGCCGGGGAGAAAGGCTGTGACAGTCTGTTCTTCATCAACAGCTCAGGATCACAGCAGCAACACAGAGCTGGGAGATGGAGAGAAAAAAGTTGGGGTCCTGGAACAAACTGGAGGGCAAGAGAAAAAGTGCAGCTGGGAAACTTTGAGAGCTGTGGGAGGAGGAGGAAAAGGCAGGGAGAGGAAACAACCTGTGCAGCAGCTGGGGAGCTGTACCCCCCTCCATGCAGAGCCTGGGGAGCTGTACCTCACGGTGCATGCTGTGGTGAGTGCATCCAGCTCCAAAGCACACACACACACACTGACCATGGGCAAGATAAAGAAGTGATACTAAAGCCGATGTTTTGACCTCCAAGCCCAGGGTAATTTATTGAAGGAAACATTAAGTTTTTCTCCAGAATGAATGGGCTTTATTGAAACCACGCCCTGGTGACTTAATGACATAGCTCTGATGGACACTGCTGCTGGCCACACTACCTGTAATTTATGAAGTATCATCTTTATTTTCAGTCTTTTTGGAGGAAAAAAGTTTCACATGTCTTTTAAAAACATTAAACTATAAGCTGGCAAAAGCTTATACAGTACATTTTGTAAATGTTTTCATGTTAATTTAGTACAATTTCTTCTGTTTGTCTAAGTATTGAAGCAGGAATTTCTGTGGGCACTGTTACCCATTTGTTAAAGCCTGAGCAGGAGGGGCTGTTATCACCTACTGCAGAGGCAGCCCTCTGGCCTTATTCTGTTTCTTCAGGTTCCTGTGAAAATGGCAGCACCTGCTCCCTCCTGGCTGTGGCTGTATGGAGCTGCCTGAATGGGCAGGCACAATGAGAGCTGGCACCAGCACCACTGACCCACCTCACCCTGTCTCCAGAACCACGAGGAGAGCGTGACACACAGGGCCTTGTGGCACAGCCAGCTGCAGAGGTGACTTACAGCCACTGCAGCTCCTCCAGAGCCAGACTCACAGCAACTGCCCCGTGTCCACTCTCAGCTGAGACTCCCGTCGTTAACAAGGCTTTACAGCGTTGCTTGTTGGATTGGAACGATGAAATGCACTCACAGAACAGAGAGACCCCACCTCCTCCTGCTGTCATGTGAGTACGTATTTCAGTTTACCTTCTGAATTCATTCAAATCCTGGGCTCTAGGGGCTGGTTGCAGAGGGGCAGAACCCCCTTCCAGTCTTGCACAGATAGGAGATGGATTTCTGTTTTAACCAGGGAGTCTCCATCTCAGAAAGCTGCAGTAATGTGTGGTGAAGACCATCTTCATCCACTGGAGATGAACCAGACCAAAATGTGTTAGTCTTGTTAGCTGCCAAAGAATAGAGCAGTTTGTGCGGGTTCAGTAGCGGGTGGAACTGTGGCGCTGCTGCTGCTTGTAAAAGGGACATTTTGTATTGCAGCAGCTCTTAAATTACCTGTGAAACTGTTCTTTAAAAAAGTGAAGTTGCAAAGTGTCATTCCTCCTTTTGAGTCATACATATAATGCTCTTGTCATGCTACAGCGAAATACTTTTATTTTTAAATCTCGTAACAAGAGCTGCTTCACTTTAGTTGAATTGCCAGATTGAATCTTTTGATTCCTTTCACTGCAATAAAAATGACACTTTGGATCCAGAAATGAAAACAAGATTTCCAATTAGTACCAAGTAACAGCCTCCTTTACTGATTACTTCAAAATGACAAGGTATTTCAACTATTCACAAATATTTCTGACATATTACAAAGTAACAGAAAACTATCATGATCATATTTAAAGCAAAATAGATTAAAAATTATTATAAACACATTGTTTTTTCCTTTTTAAAATGTTTGTTGATACAGTTTTGCAAGAGACTATCTGTTTGGTCAAATAAACTTCTACTATACAGACTGTGCTTTGTCCTACGGGACAAATTGGAAAAATATTTTCAGAACAGTACTTTGTCAGAAACAGGGGTTTGGAATATGACCTCTAATGGCCTTGCAGTTTTGTCTCCGTGGACTTTGTGCAAGGGTTAACATGAATTTTCCTTAACGCTGAGTTTATAACGTGATATGGAGCTGACACTTATTGTACATTGTATTTAAGTATTTAAAAGATCTGAGACATGTTTCTTATATATACATTTTTGAAGTTTTAAGGCTGTGCCACTAACAGATTTTATCAATCTTTTGTCATTACCTTAAATTACTTTGTGAAATTTAAAATTGTTAGCAGCAATGATCATGATCCATGTTCCTCATTTAAAAAAAATCCCAAACCAAACAGAAGAATTCCCTGGGAAACTGCACACCACACGCATGATACATCACTAAAAAATTAGTCCAAAGTTCTGATAAATAGTTCCAGCTCGAGCTACTAGTGTTCTAGTTCTAAAGAATAAAATGTTTATTATATACAGAAGGGTTGGATGGAATATGGACATTTGATGAAGATTGCTCAAGGCATTTTGTGGTGCCAGTTGGTCTTACAGCACTAACGCCGCTGCCCTTTTTGCGTAGGCTTGCACCACCGCTGGGAAGAGAACATTCCTGGGGGCAGCAACAGGCTCAAATTTACGAGATGCAAGTTGTCTTCTCCAGGCTGCTCGGTCTTCAGCTGAACCAGGAGTTTCTCGCAGGACTGAAGCCCTTCAGGGCTTGCTCCTGAGCTAAATGCAAACTTCTAACAGCGTTATGGGATGCCAGTTTACATCAGGTAAGGGTTTGGTCTTTTGCCTTCAACATATTACAACAGGAAAAACGCACCAGCAGTTTTCCGTGAGCACCATGAACTGACTTTGGTAACGTATCCATTGGCATGACCAGCGGGATCAAAGAATATGCTGTACGCCTCTCTTGTACAATAAGAAAGCACGGCTGCCCGTTACCTTGCAACTAGAGGCTGTAAATATTAAAATCATAAATATGTTCATAACCATACACATATACACAAAACACAGCAGCAGCAATATTACAGGATGCAGTGCCTACTCTATAGATGCAACACCAAATAAATGCTATTTCATACGGAGTAAACCCTTCTTCAACGGTCAAGGGCAGTAAGCACAGTTCAGGTCCAGGCTTCTGCTACTCTGAAGTGACTAAAACCAGCTCAATCCTGCTGTCTATCAAATCTAATCAAAGAAAGAGCAGCACTGTGGGAAGATAACGACTGTCAGTTAACACTAAAACTTTCTGAGCTGGAGCATTCTTTTGCCACCATTTGTGATGAATTCTCCCTTTTTCACAAGTGCTCTTTGGGTGAGCGCTCGCCAGGCTTAACAGGATAAAGTCATTACGTATGAAATATGATTTAGGGGTAAGGATTAACAGAAACAACCAGCTCAGGACTGGAGTTCCTGAATCCTGGGAGGTGCTCTCCATGGTTTTAAGTGACGTTTCAATGAGATTGCACTTAGCAGACCACTAAGAAGTTGTCACTCTCCAACTTTTTCTTCTTTTTTGTGCAGTTCTGTTTCAAGGCTTGGTCAGAATACCACAAGAAGGGCGAGAGGTGACGACTGCGCTGGTCCATCGTCTTTGCTAATGCTCCTCAGAGCAGCGTCCTCTCCTCAAGATCACGTCATCTAGTCCAATATCCCCAGTTCTTCCTTTCCCTTTCTCCCCTTTGAAAATAACCTGGGAAGAGAAATAGAACGATTTAAGCACAAAAATAAAATAACATGAAAGAAGCTTCGGTTCAGAGAGGTCTCAACAGTAAGACATCAAAAGCGTAAGAAAGCTCAGGCAATAGTAACTGACTCACAAAAGCCTATTTATTCTGCTCACAATTATGGCTGGTTTTTCTGTTTCTGATCCTCTCCCTTCTTCACTTTGGCATGAGCTTCGTGAAGAACAAGCAGTTCAGGACACATTATAAAAACGACTTATTTTCAATGACTTTGCCCTTGTTTAGCCAGTTATTAATCCACAGGGGATGACTCTTCCTATTTCACGGCACTGTATTATTTAAAGCATTGCTCATGAGGAACCTTGCTCCAGGCTTTTTGGCAATCCCTGTACAGGACGCCAGTGTCCATTAAACTGCTCTTTCCTACAAGGTGATTCCCTTAGAACGGGCACTATGAGGTAGCTCTGTACAGGCTATTGTGTAGTTTCCTGTGTGTCTGTTGCTGTAGGTGGATTTTTTGCATAAACTAATTTGACAAAAAGTACAATGACTGTCTTATCCATCAGCAGGGATCAAAGGGGCAAAACACAGGCTGAGCTTGGGCCTGGAAGAAAACCATCCAGTGCTACATCATCTAAGTGGCTCCAGCTTCTCCTGCAAAAAGCCAAAAGGCAGCACGTGCGCCAGTACTTACACTCTTGATGCCCGCTCCTCGCAAAGTTATGTGTGTCTGTCTCCAGCCGTGGCCCCCGTTTCTTCCCCAAACTGCGGGTCCGTGAGCGCCGTTTTTCCTTACAAAGACTTGGAGGGCCGCAGAATGCAGCCCAGGCACCTTATGTCTGAACGACAGGCACAAGTCGCCAGCCGGCGCCGAGTGACCCAGCGGCAGGATAAGATGCGCTGCTCTTCCTTCTTTGCCTTCGGGGTCGGCGATGGTAAGATATGATCCCCCTGCAAAAGAAAAAGCAGTCATGGTTTTTTTGAATTCTGTGTTGCAGGACCAAATGTCTAAGAGTCATTAAAAAAAATCAGAAGGTATAAAAGGGCTCCTCAAAGTCCAGTGAGTCTTAAATAAATCACAGAGCTGCTGGAACGTGAACCAGAACCGATGCATCTGCCTCCTGCAAGGTAAGAGGTACAGTGCTGGTCTTCTGTTGACATTAACACCTGGTGAGCTCCTTCCTAACAAATTTCTTTTGTACAAAGCAAAAAATACACCTTTATGTATTCCTTCCTTTCTAACAGCCCTGAGTGCCTGCCTGATTTTAAACCCCCAGTGACATTAAAGCCCCTGTGTACATTTATGCCCCTGGTAAGCTCTGTGCTTTTGCTGTTAGATGGCTGAAGGACAAGGCCAGGATAAACGTTATCGAGTAACTGAGCTGCGGTTCTGTCCCTTCTCTTTTGTTTGGGAACCGTGCTAACAGGTGAAGTCTCAACGTGTACCCATTTGCAAACATGGACAGCCTTTTGATTTCACCATACTTTAAACTCTTAATTGGGAATAGATACAGAAAGCTAGAAATACTAACGGTTTCCAAATGGCTGTTAACTTGATACTGCTCTTAGAGAAGGCTTCAGGGAGTGCGAGTTGTCAGTGAACGTACGCACTTAATTCAAAACTCTGTTATTATCTCTGATCATGTATGAAGTAAAGGTGCCTTCAGAAAAACACCTTGTAGATATAAAGGAGAGGATCTCATCAGTGTGGCAATATCCATTAAGTCTAAAAAGGAAAAAAACCAAAACAAACAGCATATACTGCTGTAGGTCCCACACACCCTTTCACATAGGCGCTCACAACTACAACAAATGAGACTTCACATCTTGGAGAAAACCCACACCTGTATTTCTAGTTTGTACTTTTCATTAAACTTTTGCATGGTGGATGATAACTTTAAAATCTGAACTCACCCAAGTGAGGGTGTCACTTAAGATATTATTATCATTATTATTATTATTATTATCCTGAACCTAAGAATCTTTTTTTTAATTGGATCAGATTTTTTAGTATCTTCTTACCAAAAAAAATTTAAAAGTTTAACGATCTTAAGGTAAAGGTGGCATGTAGGCTCCTTAGCTGAAATTGATGATACAGAAATACTGCCTTTTTTTAATACTGCTGACCTACAGAGTTGTTACTTAATTCTAGAATAGAAAAATAGTTCACATTTAAATTGGCCTGCTCCTACTCAACCAGAGCTTTATTTTCTGAAAGTTTCTTTTTGAAAGTCACAATTACTTCCCTCAAAAGCTGTGAGATTTAATGACAATGCACCAGGGCTTGTCACACACTTGAAAGGAAAGCCAGCCTTGTCCCCAGTTCACTGCTTGTACGTGGGTTTGCGGGTTCCTCTGGTCTCAATGAGATTTAACAAAGGCCAGTATTGTGCTGCTGGCCAGGACCCAGGTCTGCACTTGGGCATGAGGTGGTATCCCTTTGTCTACGGATCCAATAAAGTTTTTTGTTGGTTCGTGGGGTTTTTTTTAAAATGTTTTTGCATCAAGGTCACTGTTACAATAAGCACAATAGAGTTTAAATCACTGCACCTGTTTGTTGTAGCTACAATTCTATCACTATAAAGGTACTGACTTGACTCATTAACTGCAGCTGTTTCAGATAGTCACAGTGACTGGCTCCAATCAATAGGAAACAGATCCATGTGCGCACAAAGCCAACATAGCTGTAGGCAAGCCCCTGCAGGAAAAGGTCCCCTCAAATCGGTGTTTCCTGCGTGCAAGAGAAGCGTGTACGGCTTCAGCAAGGCACCTCTCAAAATGCAGGTTCTGATAAACCAATAAATAGCAAACTTTGAAAGGTGAAAGCAAACACTCGGGAACAAGCTGTGAAAATAAATCTCTGCAACAAGGTATTCCAGACAGGAGGGAGTGGGTGGGGGACTTCAAGAGACTAGTTTTAACAGGTTATGTCAACAGCAGCAGAACATACACAGGAAACAAAAAGCTGAGATTGTCCCTGACTGGGAAGCAACACAGGAGAAAAAAAAAAAAGTCTGGGAAATTAAAAAAGCCACTTAAAAATAATAGTTCTGGAACTTAATACAGATTAACAAGAATTTTTGAGTATAGATAATGAATGCGCTTTGAGTGCCTGCCTTTCTCCGAAACAAAGCATCTTTACATCTATTGTTTCAAAAAGATGTTGGAATGATGTGGGATCTTTTTCAAGATGCTGAATATACTCTGAAGCGTGTCTCCTTCAGAGACATTCCTATTGTAAAGATACCAGCTATGATAAAAGTGAAATTCTCAATTGCTCTTTCGTGTTGGGAATCCTCAGTTTGGATTTTTATACACAGAAGAGGCGTGGGTGTGAAATATATCACAAAATGAAAGGGAAGAGAAGCTGTGTAATTATTGTCATTCAAGAAGTGTCACCAGCCTCAAGCCTGGATGGTTCCTCAGCTACAGGACACGATTGCACGCAGGTTTCTTACCTGATGTGTCTCTCACTGGTTCCCAGTGCAAGTCGTCATCTTTTTCCTTCATCCATCCACACAGTCCACTGTCAAAATTGCAGCTGTGTACCAGCACACCTAGGCAGAACAGAGCAAAGGTCAAAAAAATATATATATAGTAGTGATGTGGATTGTTGTGGTTGGGGAACTACAGCAATTGCACTTGGGGCTGCCACTGGCAAGTAAATATGAAAATTAAATGCAGCAGAAGGAGCACTAGAAAAAGAATCTACAAAAAATACTAAAATAATAAAAGGGATGCTAGTGTTATTATTAATAATTCACACAATTTTTGTGCTAAATCTGTTAGGAAACAAAACTATAAAGGTTTGCTCAGGTAGTGGGTTGTGGGGTTTTTTTTTCTTTTTACAAAGCACAGTTTAAACAAGAGGCAGAAGATGCTGGAATCCTGTAAAAATGTATAAAAACCCACGAAATGTAAAAAAATTCCTAAACTCTAGGCCCTAACCAAGAGATGTGATGTTTACCTGGGTCATCATTTGCTTCATATTCATCGGCGGTAATCCCTCGTTCAATTTCAAGTATTTCAAACAGATTATTGCTCACTCCAGGCTGGCGTGGAACTGTAAGAAAAGTAGAGAAATGAATGAGATAAAGGTAGTTAGTGACCCACTTCCTTATCTTTAATAAAAAACAGCAGAGCAGCTGTGGGCATTGTGCTTTTCTTGGATAATTCAATATATTTAAATATATTTGACATGAACATTCATCCATTTTATGCCTATGTGATTTATGATTTATGGTGTAACATTTATCTGAGCTCTGTAAAAGGTGATTCCCAATCTGCTACGTGAAAATGAAAGCTCCTTTTTAACCAGGAAAAAAAAAAAAGAAGAAAAAAAGCTTTAACCTTGAAGCACACTATTCCCACTCCAAAGGCACTTTTAAAGATCGTGCTTTCTCAACACAATGAAGCTACATTAAAGTCCTTGCTCAAACTTTCCATCCACTCACCTTCCACAGATGTTTACGGGAGAACCTCAGCAGGAGGCAGTGGTACGTGGAAGAGCCCCACACACCCCTAACCTCCGAACACAGCCGAGGGTACATCCGTCTCTCCGCAAAGGATGAGCGCTCCCTGAACAATTATCTGGGAGCTGACAGGCAGCGGCCCCAGTGGAAGCTGGAGTTCCACTGTTAATTACACTGGTTTGCTTTCCAGCAAAGTCTGTCCTTCAGCTGCTGCTCTCGCCGCAAGAAGGAACGCTCTTGGTGATTAACGGCCCCGAGGTTACCAGCCATGCAGCAGCCAGGACACCCAGAAATTGAAGAGGTCGTTGTAGGAACGATGGTGCCAAAGTCAGGTGGCTACAGAGACTTCCACCGACTTCTGCAGGCGCTGTGCCAGTCTGGGTACGTCTCCAGAAATAACACCCTGCTGTCATGCCTGATGGACAGCTGTCAACTAGAGATAAACAGATTGCACTGGATAGAGCTGTCTGGGAAATTTGTCTTTTAGAGAGGTCTAGCACATAATTAATACCAGTAGTACTGTGTTTCAGACACGTCCTTAGATGTTATAGTCACCTCTGACACCTACGGTATTTGTGGGGGCCTTATCGACATGTTTTTGACTTGACTTTTCCCTAAACTCTAAACACTGTTGTTATGAAGTTCTAGAAGAAGGTGTTGCAGAGCTTTGAACTGGTCACTTCAGTGCTCAGACCTCCTTAGAGGAAGGTGCACTCGCTGTGAAACCGGAGAGGCAGGGCTCTAAACACGATCCCTGTGTACACTGCTTTTTGCTACGACGACCAATATGCAGAGTGGCGATCGTGGGAGAAAGTATTTGGCACAATTATTTTCTGCGAGTTTTCCAAGCCCTTTCTGTGTACTTTATACAGCCTATCAGTGTGCTTTTCACTTAACTTCAATGGTTTGATAAAGCTTGTTAAATATAAACTTGGCTGCTTTTTTCTTGGAGAATTTTATAAGCTCTGAACGAGCCAATACATCAACAGTACCATATTCTCAAAGTTCCTGAGCTAAGTTCTCCACAGATGCATGACTGTGGGGGGGAACATTTAATAACTGCATAAGACTGATTTTTTTTTCAGCTTTTTAAACTTTTGGGAAAGCAGTAGGACTTTTTTTTTTTTCATTTATTTGCTAATTGCAGAGTTTGGGAGGGTAAGAGATGGTGTGTACATATGCCAGGTTATTTGTAATTACAGAATAATCACTGTTTTGGTGTTACAAAACCAAAACAAACCATGGAGCGCAGCTTCATGTTATTAGTAATTGTTTATTACTATTAATAATGCAGTGTTCTGCCTCACAACAAACACCACATTCTTATGCAATTCCATTCCAAACAATAATCAGGACTAAGCTTCCCATTTCTTTAAAACAACAACAACAAAAAAGGCCAAAGATTTTTTGACTGCATAGTTACAACGGAAAGTTGTTAAATTCCACTTCCAAAAAAACCCCACAAGTGATGAGATCTCACACAGAACTAGCAGAAAGCAGCTCAAAGGAAAGGTAGTCCAGAGGTCAGTCAGATTTCCTGTCCTGTTTTCCTCCAGGGAAGAGCTGATATACACTGGGCTAAAAAGAAAGGGCAACAGAGAGGTACCCCTCCCCCTTTTACCTGGATACTCGTAGTGTCCTCAATAATGTTGCCTAACACTCTGCAGAGCCAAACTCTGCAGTGAGCATCATTTCAGGCAGGGCTTGCGCGGACCATCGCACCCTCGACAGCAACATTTGCATAAAAGGGGAGAGATGGGGCTAGCCTGCGACCACTCTAAAGCCCACTCCTGCATTTCTCAGGCAGTTACAAAGCTCGTTAGCTTTGACCCAAATCAAATATGATCTATATTTCCAGAAGATTTTCTGAAAAGTAACCTGCCTGCTTATCTGGGAACAGCGATTCAGGAGGTGCAAAGCGCAAACTGAGTTTGAGGGAAACACAGCTGACATAAGCGGTGTACGGAGGCTTGCACATCAGATCTGGGGATAAAACCAGCTGGAAGACTGATGGAGGGTGTATTTTGTAAGACACAAATCTTACATGAGATTTGTAAGATCTGATGACTTAGCTCCAGAGTACAAACAGGAACAAAGTGCCTACCTTAAATGGCTTAAATATTGAGACAAATACCTTGTAATAGGTGCCAGAACAGTGAAGACAGATTAAATGCTGTAAAATTATGCCACTCTAATGATATCAAGGAATAATAAAACCCACATCCTTTGCTTTTAGCATTTCCCTCTTCTTCCTCAGTTTCAAGGATCACACAACTGCATTTACTGCACTAAGGACTTTTCAGTCATTAAAAGGGGGAGCAGAAAGGATCAAGTTTTAATCCAATCTTTAAAGTTTTTTAATAGCTGTTATGAGAAGAGTCTCCTAATTGCAATCTTTTCAGCTCCACTAAGGGCTAAGAAGGAAAATTGCTGAACTATCCTTTAATACAGATAAGAGTTTTTGTTCTTGCTCTGATGGTATCTAGTATTATGATTTGCTTCTAAGTTTATGCTTTTAATGCTTATCACCCAGATCCCGACGGCAGCAGAAATTCATAGTCTTATTGAGAAGTTTCTTCGATTTGTTAGAGACTTTATCCATCCGAGTAAACCACAAAGATTCCTCTGTACCTTACTGTAGTTTGTATCAGTCCTGAAATGGTTAAATATTAAGCCATCGCCGCATTCCTCCCTCATTGCCATCCCCCCGTATCCATATCGGGAGAAGATTATCCTTGGTGCCAGATTCCACTGTCTGCATCTGACTAAGTGGTTCAAAGGCCAAGTGTAGGAATTCCTTTTCAAAAAATACTCTTTTTTTTTTTTGTTCTCAGAAAAAGGAGCTCCCCAAAGTCACTCCACGCACTTTTAGAAAAGGAGTAGATCATCTAAAGAACAGCAACAACCCAATACTCTTCAAAAACTGCAAAGGCACCGAAATAACTGCTTTGTCAAAGTCTGGCTAAGGTGGAAAAAAAAGGAAGGAAAAAGTCCATGCATCACAACATAACCTGCTTTAAAAACACAACTTTAAATGTTGAGGTCCTCAGCAGATGCTAAGGGCTGGAAGATCAGAGTTGCCAGTGGTTGCTGGCTACAGCACTCGCTGTGCTGGGTTCTGCCCTCGCTACTTAAATGCCTCTGGACAGAGGGGACAGCAGTGACCAGGGGAGCAGAAAGGAGAGAAAAAGAGAGGAAAGAGAGAGGAGAAAAGACACTGTTCATTAAGGATCACACTGCTAGCACCGTGCAAATTCCTACCACCTAGAGCACACGCAGAGTACGCCTTCAGTCACAGAGTCACACCACACACGTATGTATACCAAGTGTCTCTTTAGCAGGGGACAGAAGAATTAATACGGGATTAAAGGCACATATCTAGTGACGATTTGAGGAGCTGTCTGTCCCTGGATTACCTGGTGACACCAGTAACAGTTCTTCATGCTTGACCTGCTGGAATCCTGCTGTACAGAGCGCTGAAGCCTTTGAAGCTATGTGTGTGTACCACAAACCTCACAGGGCGGCAGCTGACCTAAACAAACACTTGATACAGACTTCCCAAAGATCATTTTTTTCCTGTGTTTGTTGTATGTAGCACAATGTAAGCTTACAGTTAGAAAACAAATGTAAAACGCTTTTACTTTCCTTCTTTCCAAACCCCTCTATCTGAAGCGCACATATTGAAAGCATTAATCTAGCCTCTAGGGAGAACACAGAAAGACTAATTGTAAATAATAAGCTTTACACAGATGATTGTTATGACTTCGTGAAAATAGCTTAAAACTATCCCTCTGCTTTAGAATTCCAGAGAACACTTGCAACACGAGACACCTGGGAAGCACGATGCTAGCCTAGAATAATTTCCAAGGAATTCTGTTTTTAACTGTTGGTTCCCATTATATTAAGTTTTGGGAGTCTTTAGTATATTTCTTTTTAGAATTTTACATAAAAATTGTTTTATATTTTTAACTGAACACAGATTGTTTAAAAATAACCTTGAAAAAGCTGAAAGCACACTCCTCTGAGTAGGACCAAGGCTTATCTTCCCAAATTCTAAGTCAGTTTTTGTCTCCATTTTAAATGGATCAAACTGTCTACAACAGGTAAGATGTCAACAGGGAAAACAAATCATTTTTCACAAGGAACAAAATATTTCACTGTGTAATGACCTAAGAGAACGCAGCCCAAGACACCACACAGATGCCAAAGCAACCGGAAAAACCTCCCACATTGCTTGTACACCTGCTCTGAGACAGCAAACTTTTCCTCCTACTACACTGCTTCAGCAGCTTTATTGCACATCAGGCTGAAGGGCTGATCCAGCACACCCGCTCTGTCTCTAAAATTAGTGGCAGTACTAAAGATGAAATCGGCTGTTGAGTATTTCTTGGCAGATAGGCATTACTCTGCATGTGCCAGTAACATCGTCTGTGGTATGCACTAAAGCTGGTGTAGAAATGGAGCTGGAGCCTTCAGAGCAGCTCTTAAAAACGACTTAAAAACGATTCTATGAGAAGCTTACTCTCTTCAGCTTTTCATTTATCTGTTTTCATAGGTGTAGTCCATAAAATTAGCTTCTCTGTTATTTTTATGCAATTTTCTCATTCCTGAGTCATAAACATCCCACGCTATTTGAGTTCATACAATATAGGTGACATAACAGTCTTTAGGTAATAACATGGTCCCATTTCTTACCATGCCTACAGCTACGGAAATATGCTACAAGTGACTCTCAACTGCCTGAATTTGAATCCGTTGACTATTTATGAGTTATGTTGCATTTCAGTACTTTTCAATAAAGTCATTTCTCCAAAATTTTCATCTGAAAGTGTAATTAGGTTAAGCACTTATACAGGATGATATACTCACAAATTATTTCAGGAAGAAAAAAAAAATTTTTGGTTGAATTGATTCATAACCTCCCCTCCACATTTTTTTTAGGTAACAAAATCAATTATTTGTGCAGCTTTACCATATGACCATTCTCAGTTTCACGTCTTTGTTCTCATTGATAAACTATCCCAAAAAGCCCAAACAGTACAGGGCATGCTTTCACCTCACTGCATCTACGATTCTGATAAATGAACGGACATGTAAAATTACTTACTGAACACATCTCCTCGGGGTTTCTGAGGATCCGGCTGTATCCTGTTGTCATCTGTAATTCCTGGGGAAGGTGTTGTTTCAATGGGAACCTGTGAAGGCTCTTCAGTTCTTATCAGAGGAGTTGTTTGTGGTGGTAGCATAGGTCTCATTGTAGGCTGAGGTGGTGTTGGAGGTGGCGGCCTCATCACTGGCCTTGTTGTCACAGGCACATACCTAGTGGTTGGCTTTGGTGTCAGTCGAGTTGTGGGCCTGGGTGTAGGACGAGTCGTTGGCACTGGTGTAGGATGCGTTGTTGGCCTGGGTGTAGGACGAGTCGTTGGCACAGGTGTAGGACGAGTTGTTGGTCCTGGAGTAGGACGAGTCGTTGGCTTGGTCACCGGCCGTTCTGTAACAACAGCAGGTACATATGGTGTTCTGAGGGGTTGCCTTGTGGCTCCAACATCAGGAATCCTATTGGTTATAGCACTGCCTCCCTTAGGGAGCGTGCTGTTGCCTTGGAATACATGATATGGACCAGGTGTCTCAATCATAACACTAGGAATAACTGTAAAGAGAATCAAAATCGGACCAAAATGGACATCTGAGTCTCTCGCTCGAGAAACTTAATAATATATTTCATTATGACATGGAGAGTCTTTGCTGAAATCATCTCTTCTTCTGAATGTTTCCACTAATTAGAAACATACTTCAGCATCAGCACTGATGAATTATCACATTCCTTTATGGAGTACTTCTCATTACAGCAGTTCAGAGATGATTTAGGAGGACTGAAGGCCAAGAAACTTCCAACCCCACCTCCTCCCAAGCATCAACACTCTCTCAGAGTTGGCAGAACTTACCCAAAAGCACTGTTAGGAAAAAAGCATGGACAGGAAGATGGGTGTTAAGCAGCCCTGTAAACTGGACAAGTTTGTACTCAGGAGCGGAGGCAAGTTTAGTAAGACTCCAATGGTACAACCATTTTGGACATGGATGGGCAGATACCTTTGACTTAGGAAAGTTGTCTTTCAGACCTCTACACTTCTTCTAAGCTTTTTTTTTTTTAATCATTTTACAGAGATTGAACCTAAGACAATAGCCTTCATTTAGATCTTTACCTTTGCTGAGCACCAGGTAACTAAGTAAATGGCATTTTTTCAGCCTCCACAAAAAGGAGAAGGTGAACTGAACGCCATGTACGCCACAGTGACAGTGCCTACACCACCGTCTCCCCCAGTATTTATAAAGAAAGGGCAACAAATTTTAACTTCGTTTCACAAGGGGAGTTTCTGCAGACATAAAACACAAGAACATCTGTTTTGTTATTTATAATTTTCTATTTGTTAGTAAGCCTTTGACATCTCACTGGAGATCTTAAAAGCCCCAGTAAGAACTCTAGTCACATATTTTGTGTACAAGTGTTTCAAGCATACCACACAGTTAAAACTAAGAGCTACTGTTTGTTAAACAATGGATTGTTTGATGATAGCAAGTGAGAAGGTTTTCTCTCTGGCCACCTGGTACTCTTTAGAATACCCTGCAGTTTTTACGTTATGGTATATTAAAACGCAGCTTAGGACTGTGTCCCAGAAACACACATGAAGTGCGTCCACACACAATTGCAAGCACTCAGGCTGTGAAGGACGACCTTAGCCAGACCATGTTACCATGAGGGCTACAGCCAAGCAAACAAGCCTGCGATGGCATTGCTCTTTGAAGAGATCAGCGAGTCACCAGAGATCAGAACGCACACGTGAACACGGGGTCCTCGAAAAGATTCAGCAGCTGTCACAGAGCTGCACAGTCCTGAGGGATGTCAAAGGTGGGGGAGCTCCAATGGCCTATTCTGTACCAAGGGGGACAGATGCTTCTCCCAAGAGAAAGGGAAGGAAGGGAATTCTTCCAGAGAAATCCTCCCTCTAAGCTCTGCTCAGATCTGGGGAGCAGTGTGGAGTGGATGGGGGGAGCTGCTGAAATGGGCCAGTTGCAGAGTGTACGTAAGTACAGGGTATGAGTAATATGCGCGCTTTGACGAGACCTACCCTGCTTACTCAATTGTTCTCATCCTGCAGCAATCTCTAGAATCAAGCTGTGAATAGGGAGAGGTGAATTTCTTTCTAATTATGAAAATGTTTCAGGGAAAGGTATTTTTACCAAGGCATGCTAAGAGAAAACTCTGACTACATTCCCTGGCCCCTTATTAAGTATTAAAAATAGTTAAGAGAACCTGAGACCGATACTGCTGTATCTCAATAATTTACAAGATGGGACACATTTACTTTCAGAATTCCTGTTCTAAAAGGAGCATTACATACGTATGCAGTTTGTTCCATTGTCTCTGTGCCCTTCTTTACACTTGCATTTGTAGGATCCTGGTGTATTGTAACATCGTGAAAAACTGCCACACTGATGGTAGCCAAGGGAACATTCATCTATATCTGCAACAGAAAGTTACATTTAAAAATCATTTACATCAAAACAACTCAGCTTTCCGCTTATCCCTGCAAAAACACTAACAGTAGTATGGTCATTAGAAAAATATTATTAATTTTAAAAAATTTAATAATACTGAATTGCCAGTGGGGAAAAAGAAGATAGGCAGTCACAAATCAGTGTGGTTATACAAATTTTAGGGTAAAAGGGACTATTGTGCAACTCCAGTATTGCTCAGCTTATTCTTTAGAATCAGCTTCAGTGATGTGCTGTGGGTAGACTGCAGTTGAGATCAAAAAGATCACAATTTGAATAACCACTTCTGAAAGGTGGCATGGTAAGAAAAGAAAAACAAAGTGTAGGAATATGCATGTGCTTAATCACGCAGGTATTTAATGTTTCCTCTCTTACACATCTGCATAGATGTTTCTACATCAAGCAGAAACCGTTTAAAACATCTTATATGCCATTTCCATGTTTGTTGTTAGCGATGCGAGCAAAAATCTCCCAACTCCAGTGCTCTGCACAGAGATTTCTCTACAAAAAGTATACTTAAACATAAAGCAATGCCTCATTATCTCCACACGACCTTCTTTCAATAAAACTTAAACCAACCTGCTTCAACATTTCAGCCATAATAAACAAACGTTCCTCTTTAAACCATTAATTGAGTTTAGAACATGCAGCTCTATTACACGCACAGAAGCGGTAAGTTGTTATTACCATAGCACTGGTATTTGCCTCCTATGTACACTAGATCGAAGCCTTTATGACACTTGCAAATATAGCTTCCAAAAGTATTGACACAGTGCCTAAATCGTGGACAGATAACTCTCCCAGTAGCACACTCATCAATATCTGTGGAAAGAAAGGAACTGTATTATTCTTAATAGCAGTTAGAATACAACGTATACACTCTATATTAAATTGCTTTCACATACCCTGCAGTGCCTGCGCTGTAGTTGACCTCTCTTTCATGGTGAGGCTGGTTACCTGAGTGACCTTAAAATATCTCAGATGTGCATTTGCCCTGCCAGGGGCTCCCAGCAGGACCCGAAGCAGTGCTTCAGCAAGCAACGTCCAAACAAGGCCAGAAGAGTGGGAAGACACAGGTGATGCTCAGTGTCTGATGCCCCTCATCTCCCAGAAGCTGCTGCTCCTCACGTTAACAAGCCAGGCAGGGACCCAGGGAGCAGCCGATGCTCACCCAGCGCTGATTTCACCGTCTGGGAAACTCTAAGCCAGAGGTCAGGCTGGTACACAACAGCTGTGTGCACTACACTCACTCTGTAGCCCTTGGAAACCAAGCTGAAGCCTGCTGAGTGCTTGAACCCTAATTCTTCCCGGAGGTAGAGACCTGCCATGCATGGCTCCCTCTGACGCATGCTGCTCCCGACATTTGCCGGTTATCTGCAGGGCACAGTTCAAGCCTCTGCTCTGCTGCTCTATCAGGCTCTTGATCTATGGGAAAGCAAGATTTTGCTCTCCACGCAATTCTTTTTCCGAAAAGGAGCACTTCAGCTGCAGGTGTCAAGAGTGCAAAACAAAGCTGAGTGATTGATGCCCTGCTGCTTGTGAAAGAGGCCTGAACAAGGCAGAGAGAAGCCCGAGTCTCATGCACTGCACAGAAAAAACATTTCCACAAACCTGCTGGTTAGTTAGGGAGCTACCTGAGGCAGGGGAGACATAGCTTCAAATTCACCAAGCTATGCTTCCCCCAGCCAAAAGAAGTGACCTAAAGCCAGGAATTACTGGCTAGATGGGCTCTCCCATTAGCTCCTGCTGGCACTGTCCCCCTCTGCATGAAGAATTACTGAGGACAGCAAGGATTCGACCCCTGAGCTCCCACTCTCCTGGCCCGTCAGGCTGCTCTGACACAGCAGCTCTCCCTTCCTCTCCACCGAGAGCACTTCTGTGGGAAAGGGCTGAATGAGAAAGAAAACGGCCGAGACTGGGCACCTCTCCACAGGCCTGAACCTCCCTATAAATCTGCCTCTTGATTTGAATCTATTATTAATGTTTTAGGCTTTGAGTACATTATTAACAGTTTCACAAATTCTGCCGTGTTCCTTACTGTCCTTTAATTTACAAGTCACAATTTTCTACCCTTTATTAAAATATTATTTCAAGGCTGCAAATCACTCTCAATTACTGTGAGCTAGTTGAGATTCTTTGTTTGTCTGTTTACAGCCAAATTGTTTGGTGGCTCTTTACTGATTGCCTGAAAGGAACATTTTAAAAAAAGAATGATCAGCATGGGTTAAACTAAGAATAGAATAATGCCTAGAGGCATTTCCACCTGTGCTAAAAATATGCATTACATTCCCAGCTGTCCTTCAAACTCTCCTCAAACAAGGATTTCATGAGCTGCAGCCAATGAATTTGATTTTTTTTATCATCTACACTTTTATTTGTCCTGCAGCAATACCCAAACCCTCACTGGAGCTGACAAACTCAAACTTGAGTCAGAAGTAACACAAAAAGGGTGCATGTCACAATCACTTCCTACCAAAAAGGGGGAGTAGATCATGTCATGACCCATGAAGGACAGACACCTCTTGCTGTGACTATTTCTCTGCATTGTACAAGACTACAAGACTGCTCTGAAATTTTTGTGGAAAATTTTAAAAATAGATTATGAGATCAATCTGAATGATGCACACTCAACTGAGATGTGGGTACACAGTTCAGCACCTTTCTGGGAGGAAAAAAAAAAAAAGGGTATTTTTGAGAACTACACTGAAGAATTTCAAGAGCATCATATAACTCATAAGTTTGAGTGCCAGACTTTGTCACTAAAAAGGCACTTTATTTCAAAGTACGAAGTTTGCCTGAATATACAAGTGCACACTAGGAGCACCTTGCCAGTATTTTTCTAGCAAATTTCTGTACTTGGTATAACTTCCTTGAAACTATACTTAAAATCACTCAGCTCACTATGGCTTGGCACAAGTTTCTTACAAAGATCCTTCCTGCCATAATGTCTGCAGCTTGATTAACCACAATTCAATCCCTTCAGGATGTGACAATGGTGGGTTTATTTCTCCTGTTCTACCCATTGTTTTGCATACAGAGACATGCCAACCATGCACTTCAGAAAGCCTCCAAATTAGAGCTGAGCCTGCTCCTCACATCACATCTAGAATCTGTCCCTTGCTCTGCCAACAAATTCTGGGTCAGCGTGGGTCAGCCACTTGAAGAACCACCTCCCTTGGGGACAGCCATGATACCCAAATGGATAATTAGGGCATCCAAATTCTCTCACATACTTTCCGTGCAAGCATTGTTACTGGTTATGGAACTGCAGCACTGCGTAGGA
>NW_010144661.1:0-2480 GCF_000699245.1 Pterocles gutturalis
TGGCACTGGATGGGCTTTAAGGTCCATTCTAACCCAAACCAGTCTGTGATTCTGTGAAATTATCTCTCACCGAAAAAAAACCCAAACATAAGGATGTAGAGCAGCAGCTTCTGAGTCCTGCAGATACCCATCTTCCTCTGAGATATGATCTGGCACCGGGAAAACCAGTGGTAATGATCCTGATGCACCAGGAGGGGGTTTTAGCGTGCTTTAAAACAATACCGTGGGAATGTGAGAAGTCAGTTCTGTCAGCACCATGTATTTGCTCTGTGTGTTTTATTAGCTGCTCGGTATTCCTTGGCAGCCAGACCTGTTGTCCAAAGGCACAGATGAGTTTGCAGCCAGCACCAGACTTTGCAACCAGAAAAGATGCTCTGCCACAGGGACCCATCACCTTGCAGGTTCTTGGGGAAGAGCTGTGCCACAGGGCATCGCTGCCTTGGGAGCTGAGGACACAAAATCAGAAGTGAGCTGAGCTTACGTCTGGTCCGACGAACCCTCCGTGGCTGCCAGGGTACATCCTCGTGAGGGTGGAGAACACTGGCAGAGCCTATTCCTGTGTTGCATCACTCCCCACAATGGGCACCACAGCAGCAAGAATCACTTCAGAGCTGAGGCTGTTCCGTGCCTACTCTGTCCTTGTCTGTAGGCTCAGCGCTTGGGCGGGCGTTTGCTCCCCACCCTCAGCTCTGTGTCCCCACCAAGCCACAGAGCTGCTGTCAGAGCTATCGGCGTGCTCTGCCTGCAGGGACCGTGAGCCGTGTCCCCCAGCTCCTGGCAGCAGTGGGAGAGGGAAAAACAGATGCAATGTCCAAGGCCGCCCTTGCCTTGTCCCTGCGAAGGACAAGGTGACTTTGCTGCTTTGCTCACAGTGTCCAGAGGGCTCCTGTGGGTGGCAGGGGCAGGATAAAGCCGTGGAGATGTGGGCATCAAATGAAGTTCTCCAGCTCTAAGTGTGTGCTCTGCTGGGACTCCCTGTGCCATTGCTGGCCCGTGGACCGGGGGAACAGCTGTAGTCACAGCACCGATCCTGCCTGGAGCTCAAAATTCTGTTTCTCTCCGCTGTCATGGATGGACACAGAGCCCACCTGGGCTGCCCGCTGCCCATCTCCTGCCCTAGCCATTGCTGGGAAAACTGCCTGTGTGCAGGAACCTTATCAGAGCCCCACGCTGCCCAGGCTGTGAGTGGAGGGGGGGGGAAAGAACGACCTCCTGAGGCACCTGCCAACTCGAATGTTTCTGTGATGCTAAACTTCGGCAGCCCCCCCTCCAAGTCAGAGGGTGCTGAGCCCCTGGGGAGCCAGGCCCTTGCTGCCTTCACCCAAAGAGGCCAAGAACTGGTGGATCTGAAGTCGGGAGAAGTCTAGACATTTGGTAGCACGTGCTCTGGTCCCAGAGCCCGATTCAGAGCTCCTGGTATTAAGGCAAAACAGATACCTGCCCCGATACTGCCTGCTCAGCACAGGTCTCACTCTGCAGCCACGGATTTGGGGACACGGCACAAAACAGAAGGTGTGACCAGCATGTTATCCCCACCATCCTACTGAACAATTAACTCTGATTTACCAAAATTGGAGATGAAGGGCTGCAAGCTTCTTTTGTCCCTGGTGCCTGCGTAAACATTAACCCTGGTGTAAACCAGGATTATCTCTCTGACCTCAACACAATTACTCTGTTAAAAAAAAAAAAAAAAAAAAAAAGCAGGAGGGAGGAAATTGCTGATGAGTTTACAGCTCTGTGTGTGGTCAGGCTCATTTTCACCGCATGGCAATCTCTTGGTGCAGCAGGAGCAGCTGGAGGAGAATTTCTGGGTACGCGAGGAGGTGTCTTGCAGCCTTGCACCCTGCTGCGCTCCCTTTGCTCGCCCGCCTGCGGTGACACAGGACAAGAGCTTGCCAGGACCCACAGTCAGCTTACATGGGCCCAGTGTGCTGGTGATGCTGGGGTCTGATGCAATTTCATGCCATCCAAAGGTTGCTCCACGGGCCAGGGCAGGGCAAGGATCAGGGGACGGCGTGATCCGGACAAGCAAGGCTGATTCTCAGGATTTGTATTCAGTCGGAAATGTTGTGCTTGTCAGGTGTCTGGGTTTAAAAAGTGTTCCATGGTGCTGTTGCCTGGTGTGGCAGCTTCCTTGGAGCCCGTGAACAAGACTTTAGTCTTCTTTAGTCACAGGGGTTGCTGACCCCAGTGCTGGCAGCCCTCGAGCAGGCAGGGAGCTGGCAGCGTGCTCCAGCATCACACAGGCAGAACTGCACCATCGCCGCCTCAGAGCTGCCTGTGTCTCTGAGCTTGTCTGTGTCTGAACAGAGCCGGTTCTGCTGGAGATGCATCCTGAGGGCATCGCCTGCGGACACAACCTGGCAGCGCCAGAGAGATGTGCTCTGGCAGCAGTCCCAACGCCAACGCTTTGCTGGTGAACTCAAGCAGTTCCCCTCCTTTTGTTCAGTCGTTCCACTGCTCGGTAAAGCAACTCATAG
>NW_010144662.1:0-762 GCF_000699245.1 Pterocles gutturalis
ATAGTGCTGAATGAATTACACAATATCATTGAGTTGGTTCACTGCTGTGTTGTAACAACACATCTACATTAACACCCCAGAGCTCCTCTTGTCAGTTGTAGAGGACACACAAAGAATACAGGCACTTACTTGCTGTAAGCCCTTGTTAGCTCCAAATGTGTCAGGCAAGGCAAGGTGTACCTCACGGGCCAACAGGACCACGGTATTTGAGAAGCTCCAGGTAAAACCAAACCAGGGCGTAACAAAGAGAAATAATATTGCTCTTGTCAGGGACAGAACCCATTCCCAAATGTTAAATCTCAGCACCTTACAAGAACAGATGCTAAAGGATTTCATTACATCAGTTCTCAGAATACATGAGATGCAAAAGCAAAACTTTCCTTTTTTTTTTTTTTTTTTTTTTTCCTACCCTGGAACACCTTCCTTAGAAAATCAGATTCACAGATTTCAGTAAAGAAGAGAAACCTGTTTCTGATGGACCACTTATTCTGTCTTGTCACTTCACAAGAAAAAAGAGAAGAGAGTTAGTAAGAAATTAATGCTTCATGCTTCCCATCTATTTCTCTTTCTAAATGCATGTCACTGTATTTTCACTGTATCTTAAACATGATTTTTTTCTTGTTTAATTCTAGTTTGACACGTTTTCTAGTTACATGAAAAAAATTTAAAGTAATTGAGATGCTGCCTTCAAAGAACATTAACATATTCCCAAAAGCAGGTGTCAGACATTTCTCAGCTTAACTAACACAAAAGAAAACCTAC
>NW_010144663.1:0-2228 GCF_000699245.1 Pterocles gutturalis
TTAAAATATGAAGTAAAATTTAGATGAGATATTGTCTGTGGCTAAAACTGTCCACACATTTTTTTCCCCCGGTTTACGTTTCATGGTATTTTCTCACAATTACTGCCACAGTAACTCAAAAGCAAGAGCTAATCACATTTCTCTTCCTATTCCTTTCCAGTTTGATACTTCATTTGCCATTTCTAACATTTATTTTAATAAAATTTATTAATATTTAGTAGTAATATTTTTCATGACGATAGAAGAAATTCTAAACTTCCAATATTACACTTTAGGACATCTTTTTATAGACCTTTTACAGCATTTAGAATACCACGAGGCTTATTACTGCATCAATCAATTCATTACTTGGACCTGGAAAAGTTTTGTGTTTCACAAGCAAAACTGAGACCCATGTGAAAATTTTATCCAGAAAAATTTGAACAATTCCACAATAAAGATACTACTGAAGTAACTGGTTTGAAGTTAGAAAGACTAGATATAACACCTTGCTAAATAATAACAAAGTTGTTTCACTCAATGACTATTATTTTACTCTGATTTCAAATATTTATTCACACAGGAGTAGGTAGAAACACAAAGCTCAATCTTTCTAAAACTGTGCTTGGAAAGGGGTATAATTAATTCTGTTCACACTTGCTGAGGTATCAGTGTGTTGGATGTTGTGGAGGCACTGACTGAATACAACTCCTTGCCCACATATTAAAGCGAAGAAAATAGGAATGAGAGACGCTGTATGTTTACAACATCTAAAATAACAAGCAATTTGGTACTGCTTTAGGAAGTTAAACCCTGAAACTGAAAACTCTGATAATCAGATCCCTGATAGATACATAGGCTTAAAGGAAGTAAAACTGATGATTGACAGAGACGCTATGCATGCACTCACAGAGAAGCCCCTATAAAGGATCGAAACCAAAAATCCACTTTGTTTCCATTCAATGATTCAAATATGAAAGCAGGGATAACATACACCACTACTGCTTTTGCTGTAGACAGGGAATGCTGTTTACTTAACTGCAGTTTCACTCACTTTTCAGAAGTCAACCTCATTTGCATGCTCAAAAACAAGATCAATGTGTATATTAAATGTATAAGAAAAAAGCTATAACATATGAACAGATTATCAAGACATTCAAAATTTATACATCTTACATACATATTAAACCAATGTACTGTACATAAGCCAAACTTTTAAAGTATTTCATAAGCAAAAATAATTGTGAACTTTCTACCTAATATTTATGTAAATCCTAATTACTTATGCATCAAGACCAAATTCCTTACCACAGCAGAACTGACAAATATAAAGCCTGGTTTGGATCTTACTAAATTCCTGAATATCCACCTAAACAAAATACCTGAGGTGGGAATTTAATGTACGCTCCTGAAAGCAATGGGATTTTATGGTGCCTAAGCTGCTAAGCAAACCCTCACTGTCTGAACTGCAGAGCCCAGCACTCCACTGCTAGGCTGTGCCACAGCCTCCTACATGTGACAGTAAGTCTTTTAAAAAATACGATACTCCTGCTAGAGTATGGAAGAGATTCCTTTTTTAAAAGCTAGCAAAACCCACTTTCCACTCTTCTCAACATTTTTTCCACACTTTAAAGAGTGTGGGCTTTTTAAAGAAAAAGTCATTCAAAATATTTAAATTACTCCACAATTACATTCGGATGGCAACTAATATGCATTTTTAAATCCCAATCTTTTGTACTCTATTTCTGCTTTTTTAAATGTATATCCATATAAATGGTTAGCCAAATTTATTTGTATGTTTAAACTGTATTGATTAAGAAAATGTTGCTGTTGTTTTACCCCATGTATTTTAACAAGTACAGTAATAAAACTATAATATCCTCATATAAATTGTGTTTTCTAACATCGTGACACTATGCTGATAATATACAAGTACCCTGAAGTTAAATAAGCAACCAGTTAGGTCAGGAATCTTGCAAACTGTCTACTGAAAGGCAATAATTCATCTGACAAAACCATTTCTAATGAGATTCCTGCCGTATTTCATATAAATGCTAATATATATCCCATCAAAAGAAAGTTAAACGGCTCTTTGAAGATGAAGTTCACATAAACTTCAGCCAGTCACAGAGGAAGGACAAATAATCCCCCACATCTTATTTTCCGTCAGCATCACACCCGTTCGCGTATTCACTCGCTCACACAGACCCATGCACACACACATACACCGACACAGCCAGAAATATACG
>NW_010144664.1:0-3592 GCF_000699245.1 Pterocles gutturalis
CGGGGGAGTGCTGCCGAGGGCCCGCGCCTTCTTGAGCATCTTCTTCAGTTTTGGGGAGCAAAATGTTGTGCGGCTGGTGGTGGTGATAGCTTGGGAAAGTCGGTGCTGATTCTTGCGTTGCTGTAGCCTGGAAATGAACAAGCGGTGAAGCCTGGGAGGGTTTGCGGGAGCTATTGATCCAGTGGCCGGGTTGGCCATTGTTTATTTTGTAAGTCTTTGTTAATAAAGCTGATAGATGTAAGTGTTCTGCACAAGTAATGTTGGGTGCCTCGGAACAGGACCATACGGACAGACGTTGAACCAAGCGGAAAAGCGTTTGTGTGTGACTGCATACAGCATCCCTATCAGCTGGGACTAGGGTTTGTCCTAAAGCTGCTCTCAGCATGAATTTGGGAGGCACAGTTGTCAGTGAGCATTGCAAGTAATCTCTTTTCAGGGCTAATAAAACCTTTATACCCCTCTAGCATGTATCCTGTGTTGGTACATGTGCTGAAGAATTAAGAGATAATTTTATGACCACTATTTCTTCACTGACTATAAATTCCCACTTCCTTTTTGCCACACCTTGCCAAGGGAATAAAATTTGCAACAATTAATATGTAGAAAACTCTCATAGGTAATCATGCCATTATTTAAGAATCTAATAGTTGAGGCTGTCACAGGCAAGTGATGGATTTTCCCTTTCAGATATTCCTACATAGCTCACAAGGTCATAAAGTACTAGACTTTTCAATCCCAAAGTCGTGATGCATTTCCGCTCTTGCAGGTTTGGACTGCAACTGTTTTTGAGTAAAATGCATAATATAATCTGTAAGAGTTTGAAGAGATTTGGTGACTTTATGGTGTGAGTTGTGCTGGGTCAGTAGTAGGACTAGAAGTCTACAAATACTAGTCATTTCCTTGTGCCTTTGTCAGTGTTGTTATAATTAATCATTCGGTAAAGCATTGGTGTAAGTCTTAAAAATCACAAGTACTGCTTCCAGGTGTGGCTGCTCAAATATGGGAGACTTTGTTTGTGGAAATCTTTTGGCATACCAGAGAGCACACCTTAATCACAGTACTAGAGGTCCTGGTGTCCTGGCAGAGGCTGCTCATGCACCAGCCCTGGCTTAGCCACCTTAAGCCTGATGGGTGCCTTGGGGGCAAGTCGGGGATGCTGGTGGGCTCTGGCAGCTGGGCTGCTCTGCCTTCACGGCGTTGATCAGCCATGTTATCGAGGGGAAAATTTGTCTGTTTTGATCTGCATATATTGCAATTGGGCATCTTGTGATTTTGGCCTCATTATGGCATCTGTGGTGGTGGTTTCTTATGTTAATGGGTCTAAACATTGCTTATTTACTGGGAGTAAAAGCTGTTGGGGTCTGACACAGAGTGGGTCACAGTACTATGGAGCTCTATATCCTTGATGCCCTCTTCATGGCATACATATATGCTTGTGTGAGTTGTGAATGTCTGTTCTCTCCTGTCTGCACTTCTGGTTAGCTTTGAGTTCCTTTGTGGTTATGCAACATAAAATCTTTCATTGTTTTTTGCTGAAACTTTACTTTAAAAGGTCCCCACGTGGGAAAAATACTGAATGATGTATGTTTGCTTTGGGTACTTGATGACAAGAAGTAAATTGTACCTAGGAGTTAAAATTCTATGATTTATCTGATTACTGATGGTGTGAATAGGATGGCACTGCGACAGGTGTGTAATATCACACTGGCTTAAAGAGTTTTTAAATGGATTCTGAGTTGTTTTATTTTCTTGCTTATATTGGATTTAGGCACCTTCAGTTTACTTAATGTGTCCTTATAGTCAATTGCATTTGTAACTTATTTGTACATAGTTTTCTGTTTGTTATTGATGGAACTTAGGTATTAAAAACATGGAGTGGCTGTAAAACACACACCTTCAGCTACAGAAACCATTTTCATAATGATGTTATTATTATCTTCAGTTCCTTGTTGTCTGGGGGAAATTTTAGTTGTATGGTATAGGTAGTGTATATGCCCATATACGTGTGTGTCTAGTCACTACTTCTGTGACAAAAGCTAAATAACTGACATGAAAACATCTCATATTGGGCAAATTTATCTGTTGCATTGGAAGTGTTTAATCCGAGTTCCATGGATGTATCCTTTGATGTTATTTTTCTAGTTTAAACAAAAGCAATTACCTATCTGTGATACAGCAGACTTGATAACATCAGTAATGTTTTTCTTCTTGTAAGATTCCAGAAATATTTAGATTACTCTACACTGTGGAAATGGGTGAGGTAAATGTGTCAATGGCTTGATATGGCACATGACATTAAAAATAGCATAAGGCTAAAGAAAATAAAAAATCATGCATTCAATCGTGAACTGAAGTGCTAGTAAGAGAAAGAAGGCAATTGTCCGAAATGGTCTGGACCATGCTAGTACTCAAAATTAAATGTGATTTTTTTTTTAAAACAACTAGAAATAATAATCAGTCACTCAATTTTTCACATCACCTAGAAGATGGTATTTCTGGTGGTAGCACATGTGCCCTGGCACCCTGATTTTGAATCGATGGGTGTCGCATCTACTAAATTACTGCCCTTCACTGTATTTCTTCAATGACTTTTCCCTCAAAATTCAGGAAGCACGGACATGCTGAGTTTGCAGCATCTGCTGGAAGCTGCCAACAGTCAGCTGAAGAATCTGGATTAAATTTTTAAAAGCATCAGAGCAATTTACAAGCCTAGATCCCAGTCATAAAAATAAATGAAACACTGATGCATTTAAATGTCTGTTTATACTGAAACCTGAGCAGATGTATTGGTAACTGAGTCTGGCTGTGTCAGTTCTGAGGACAAGATCACTTGGATGAAAAGGCTGAGTTTTTATCCTAGGTTCCTCTGGAAATTTGAATTTAGGCTGCTAACCCAATTTATAACACTAGTTATCTCCTTGTCCTCCCCTTTGTAACCCAACACCTCTAAGTGAATAGAATAGAACAGTTCAGCTGGAAGGGACCTCCAACGATCACCTAGTCAAACTGCCTGACCATTACAGGGCCTACTAAAAGTTAGACCACGGTATTAAGGGCGTTGTCCAAATGCCTCTTCAACACCGACAGGCACAGGGCATGCCCCGCCTCTCCAGGAAGCCTGTTCCAGGGTTTGACCACCCTCTTGGTAAAGAAATGTTTCCTCATGTCGAGTCCAAGCCTCCCCTGACGGACGCAGCTTTGAGCCATTCCCACGCATCCTGGCATGGAGCACCAGGGAGAAGAGATCAGCACCTCCCTCTCCACTGCCCCTCCCTTGGAAGCTGTGAGAACAATGAGGTCACCCCTCAGCTGCCTTCTCTCCAAACTAGACAGACCCTGTGTCCTCAGCCGCTCCTCAGAGGACATGCCTTCTAGGCCCTTCACCGGCTTTGGTGCCCTCCTTGGGACACATTCAAGGACCAGGCAGCCCACAGTGGTGTCATGGATGTTGGCTCTGCTGCAGAGAGGGGATGGCTCATAGGGGAGGTCTTTGGGCTGCAGGGTTAGCTCCTGACATGGCCTGAGATATGAGGAACAACACAAGGTTTGTCCTTGGGAGCTGTGTGGCAGAGGAGGCGTCAGGGACGCCCAG
>NW_010144665.1:0-916 GCF_000699245.1 Pterocles gutturalis
AAAAACTTATGTTTATTATATAAAAGATATTAGAATATAAAAAAAAATAAGTAGAGCTGTATAGGCTTTTAAAATACCAAAGTAACTCTTGTATATATATATATGTATACACTAAAAAATAAAGGACTTTAAAATAAATTTTGTATGTGAAGGAATTTAAAACTGGAAAACTCTGAATAGACAGAGCTACCTGCGCTTACTCTGCCTTACACAGTAAGTCTGAATAGATGCTGCATGAAATCTAAATAGAGATGATCCGTAAATGTCCAAGTCTAAATCTAAAAGTAGATAGAAGTGCAAAGAGAGAAGTCTCAGAAGATGTTTGAGTGTCAAAACAGGTAAGTGTAAAGAGCTCTGTAGCCCAGATGTTGTGTGTAAGGGGAAGGACACAGTCTGAACAGATGGAAATAGTCACGTTAACGGATGTCACTGTCTGTGAGAGAGAAGGTTTTTAAAACACACAGCAACTATTTACGGGAAAGGATTTAAAAACTGGCTCTGCAACAGGAGAGGGAAAAAAACCCAACAATTTGGGGCTCCTGGAAAAGTCACATCTACCAATTTTGAGGTTGTGGAAAAGCGCCAAAACCTCCCCAATGGACTATGTTGGAAAAGTAAAAAAACCCCAGCTGTCTGTGAGAGAGAAGGTTTTTAAAACACACAGCAACTATTTACGGGAAAGGATTTAAAAACTGGCTCTGCAACAGGAGAGGGAAAAAAACCCAACAATTTGGGGCTCCTGGAAAAGTCACATCTACCAATTTTGAGGTTGTGGAAAAGCGCCAAAACCTCCCCAATGGACTATGTTGGAAAAGTAAAAAAACCCCAGTTTGTACCCGATGGAAAAGCAGAAGCCGAGGAAGATCGGGGGCGGGTCAGTCACCCCGAGTGGATTTTGCGTGGCGGGTTCTCCCCG
>NW_010144666.1:0-58107 GCF_000699245.1 Pterocles gutturalis
GGAGGAGCTGAACATCCCCCCCGGTTTGGGGGCTGCAGGGCACGGAGCTGGGCTATCGGTCGGCTGGTTCGCTTAAGGTAGGATGTAAAAAAAGCTGGGATCGAGTTCCTGGAATCCTCTCTGTATTATTGGGGTGCCTAAGAAGGCAGAAGAGAAACTTTCATTGTTATTTTCGGTCGCGACGGTGTGGGTTGGGATCCTTGAGGTGGTTCGTTTAGGATGTTTTCGGCTTGATGGTTTTTATTTCAGATGTTCTATTCGGAAACGCTTTCGCTGCTTCTAGAAACAGATCTCAAAATCGCTTCGGGGGATTTCAGTGTTAATGGGGTTTTAAACTGTTTAGAGCTTTTGGATGTAAAATAACTTGTAAATAAGAACCAGAACACTTGTAAAAACAATGCTTTCTTGATAAATGGAATGCATGGTGGAGGCACAGAGCTGGTTTTTTGTCTCTGGAAATAGTGTTAAGTAGCCATTCACTTATTTGTGAGAGTTTGGATTGGTCTGTCATTGGTACCATCAGTTGTGAAGGTTCTTCCAAAACCAACGTGGAACAAAGATGGTTTCCTTTATTCTGAAAAGAGAAACTTTGTGAAGTTGAGTGAGGTGCTGATTGCAGGCATAGCTTTTTTGGCAGTTCTTGTGATCTTTCTTCGTTTTTCAGAAGGGAAACATCTGGAAAATTAACAGCTTAATTTTAAGAGTTTTAAGTTTGAGTCTTCCTCTGACTGTTTCACTCAGAGCAAGTATATTGCATCATATGTTAATGACCATGTGTTATGCAAACCTTTGCAGGTGACTGCAGTAATTTGTGTATAGTATCTGTAGTTTATTGAATTATGGTAAGAGGAGTTTTGTGCCTGAAAGAAATAAAGACGGCAAGACAGTCTTCATTCTCTGTTTAAATTGACTCATGACTGAACATCAGTCATAACTCAAATACTAGAAAGTTATCTGCAAAGCTTTGTGTTGTAAATATACAAACGTGAAGTGCTGGTCAGCACAGGAAAGCAGTGCAGTCTTTGAGTGTAAGCCTTGTTTTGGGCACCATTTTAGATGGCACTTTATCCTACAGACTCACATCAGTTGTCGTAATCTTGGTGTGTGAAAGAATGCTACTTCTATTGCCTTTTTTCTTCAAGTAATCCAAGTACAGACCACTTTACAAAGCTTTTTGCCAAGTGGTTGCTGCTATCTTACCAGCCAGGGATATGCAGGAAAACAACTGGGTGTTTAAATTGCCCTTCAGACAGACCTAATGAGTGTGTTTCCTGATTATGAATAGTGAGTTTATTCCACCCCCCACCCCAGCCTGGCAAATCTTGCTGTTGCCATCACTGAATTGGTTTTCCTCATTTTGTGGACAAAGTAGGTGAAGGTTGTTCTACTAAGAAGTTGCAGATATTGTTGATAATGCATTCTTGAAGTTTCTCTGTTAAGGAGCTAATAGCAAAGATAACCTAGGTCTATTTGCATGAATTAAATTTGCGGTATGTGGGGAAGAAAAGGGCAAGGTTAAATGTTACTTCTCTTTTGAGTGTGGAAAAAGTCCCTTCCAATGAGCAAGGTTGAATACTATTCCTCTTTACTCATCTTGGAGCATGGGGGCAGAGGGGGATGTCCCCTCCATTCGTAAAGAAATCCCTTTTTCTTTTCTTAAAGGTTCTGAAGTGACTACCTGAAGACTTCCTTTTTCAAAACTTAAAAAGCAAGAACAATTCTGTTTTAATAAATGAAGGAGAATAAAGAAAATTCCAGCCCTTCTGTAAACTTGGCAAACCTGGACCATACCAAGCCATGTTGGTACTGGGATAAGAAAGACTTGGCACATACACCGTCACAGCTAGAAGGGCTTGATCCAGCTACTGAGGCACGATACCGCAGGGAGGGGGCCAGATTCATATTTGATGTGGGAACACGTTTAGGGCTGTATCCTTTCAACTCACGTTGGTATGAAGTGTCTTTATGAATGGCGACTTTCAGAATAAAATGTACAAGAAATAGCATTACGTGATTAGTTAGCTGTTCAAATGTTTCTTCATCATTAATCAAGAATCTTTTTGAGCTTACTTGCTTTTTCATGTAAAATGTTCCTACATCAGTTGTATCCATTCATTGGGTAAACCAGATTTCAACTGAACCCCTTTGGCAGTAGAGAAGGAAGGTGATACAGGCTTGCCAAGTAAGGGTAACTTTTGGCAGTTAGCAGACTTGGTCTCTTGCTACATGAATCTACATAACTTCTCAAATCTTGAATTTTGCATTCATTTTTCTATGTATTTTGCCTCTGAGGCTTCTAACCTCTGCCTCCCCACTCTTTGTTTATGTTTTTTGTTTTGGGGGTTTTTTTGTGTGTTTAAGTTGGGATTTACAACTTTGTATATATTAGTAAATTTTCCTGCTGTCCTTCTCTCTCATAGACTGCTACTTAAACTTCTTGCTTCCTATATTCCTATGCTTCTTTTAATCTCTTCAGTTGTTTGTGTAATAAAACCTGGTGAAGATGAAGTTTTACTCTTCTTGTTAAAGGGAAGGGTAGGGACCATGTTCAGATTTTGTTTGTATTTGTAGGTGTGACAAGTTAGTAACTTTCCTCCACACCAGCACTTTAATGTGAAGTGATAATTGTTCTGTTCCTTCACCCACCCGCTGCTGGTTTTGACCTTCTCTAAAGCAGGCATGGTTTAACACAAGGATGACCTTGCGTGGATCCTCCTATAAACATGATTTGGACTTCGCATATTTCCAATGAATGCTTTACTCATCGACTGAATCTGGGCTGAACTGTAGTATTTACACAGCCTTAAGGGGTTTTGTGGCTTTTTTTTCTAAAGCTACTGTTTTACTTGCAGTGTTTTCTAACTGGTCGCTGAATAGACAATTACTTGAGGTACTTGATACAGCAGAATGTATCTTTTTCATTGTGAGTGTTTTGTTTTAAAATTGTTTTATGCCCTGTTTGGAAGTCCTTATTCTGCACCACAGACATTATGATACTCTAGCAACTGGAATAATTTATTTCCATCGGTTTTATATGTTTCATTCCTTCAAGCAATTCCCAAGATATGTAAGTATTTACAATATTGATGACTTAATACAGGGATTGCACTAGGCATGGACTGTCTGAAATGGTGAGAAGTCACTTGGATACTACTGCTGTCCACTGCCCTGAATGATGAAAAATAAGCATTTAATCTTTTAATCATTACAGCTTAAAATACACTGTTCTTCCTTGTTTACACATTTCTGTTTATGCTTAGAAACATGTTTATATAGACATTACAGTTATGTCTTGCTAATACCATTCTTTAGAACGAGTAACAGCTGTAGTTCTGGCACTCCTGTTTTGGCTAAAAGGGGAAAAATAAAAGTGTTATATCATCTTAAAACTGCTTGACAGACAATTCTGAACCAGGACAAATTCTACTTTGAGTTTCTGGCCTTGAAATAAAGTTTTATAAAACAGACAGGCCTCCAAGTTCTATAGTTTTCCTGTGAGAAAGTGAAAGTTTAAATTAACACTATAATGAGATCAGAAATTAATATGCTTATTAAGTCTTTCCTGGGAAACTTCTACAAAACTGATAATGGAAGCTGACAGTGTTTTTATACAGTGCTATACTGCATTGCATACCTACATGCAGAGGAGTTTTTGAAAGTACTTTCTTTTTTAGGTGACAGGAGCCTGCTGTCTCTTCCTGGCAGGAAAAGTTGAAGAAACACCTAAGAAATGTAAAGATATAATTAAAACAGCTCGTAGCTTGCTAAATGATGTACAGTTTGGACAGTTTGGAGATGATCCAAAGGTAAAAATACTCATGTTGAAATTGATTTCATCTTCTTGTACTCAGACAAAGTGACATACATTCATTAGAGCACAGTCTGATTTCCAGTTGTTCTAAATTAAATTATATGTTCAGTGTGCATTTATAGCTATTTTGGGTAATGTGATGGGTAACTATGAAAATAATTCTTGCTGATACAAGTAGCGTTGGGAGCCTACTGGGATAATTGTATAATAAGTTTACATTTGATTTCATGTAAATTCTGATGTAGTTTTGAAAATTAAGGTGAATTCAAGTAGTTCCGGTCAGGGCTAGAAATATCATCAAGACATAAATCATATTTGACAGCCTTATTGCCATTTTAGGAAGCAGTTAATAGCAAATCTTTGATAAGAGAACTACATCTCAAAGTATTGAGAAGTTTCCTGTTTAGAGTGTTTGACTTAGGAAAACTATGCTGCTCTCAAAATTTGTGTATTATAAATAGCAGAAGGATCTGAAACTTGGGAGAGAAATGTGGTGAGAACTTCCCTTTTTGTTGAGATTTTGTATATTTGACGCTTTCATGCTGTATCTGGTTCAGTTCTTTCCTCCATGGAGGAAAATAAATGTTGAACACCATATCCCCTCTCCTGCCCCAAATAAGTGTGAAGAAAATGTATCTGGGTTTAAAATAATGTTTTAAGTTGGAGAGATTTCTGTTCTCCTTGTAGGCAAACCATAATCAAGCAAAAGCATATGAACATGTTTGCCTGGAGATGCTCTGTAGTTGTGCTTTATACCAGCATGAAATATTTGTGAGTAAAAGAAGGAATAATATTGTGGTTACCTTGTTACGTTCTGTAGGAAGAAGTGATGGTCCTTGAAAGAATCTTACTACAAACAATAAAGTTTGATTTGCAAGTAGAACATCCATACCAATTTCTTCTCAAGTATGCCAAACAACTCAAAGGTAAAATATTACAGGGTGAGCAAGTACAGCCTGTTATTGATTTTCAGAACTTAATTTACATTAACAGTGCAAGACTGCTGTATTCCGAACTGTTTGTCCTTCCTAATAACTTTATTTCTTACAACTTTTCTGATTGTTTTGCAGGAGACAAAAATAAAATTCAAAAACTGGTTCAAATGGCATGGACATTTGTCAATGACAGGTAAGATACTTCTAGGAAACCTTTTGAAAGTGAAATAGTTACTGTTGCTTACTTTATTCTGGGATCAGATATTTCTTTGACAAAGGCTTGTTATATGTTGTCTGCTTGTTACATGTTTTCTTGATTGTGTTCATCAGTTTTTTCTTTCCATCATTGCTGTGATGGTTCTATTGAGCAGGGAATCTAGAATGAGTATAGAAGTAGACTGTTAAGACCTTTGCAGTTTTGTGCTAATGATTTCATGCTGCATTAAAAAAAGTCACTGTTTGAGGGAGCTAAACCAAATTATAGAACTCCAGGAGAGAAACTGGTTTCTTGTCCACTCTGAAATGTCTGGCATATTCTGAGAAAAGAAGTCACTTCCTGATTCCATTGTGTTGGTCAACATTTTTTTTTTTAAAGAAATATTTTGGTAATAATAAACTAGCCATTAAATTCAGTAAGGAATACAGTGTTTAGTACTAGATTTACAGTTTCCTGAATAATGAATTCTCAGTGCAGGGATAACATCAGTTAACAGGAGTGTATGTAGAAGCACTTGCATGTGTAGTGTGGCATTGTAAAGAAAAAAACCAACTCTATACACTTTAGTCTTGTTAAGGAGGATTCTACAGAACTTGGCAAGTTAATTCATCAAGGATAGTTTAATTTAATTTTTAATTTCCATAGCAAACCCTTAAGAAAATGTGTAAGTAGCCTTACTCTTCAGAAATGCTAAGTACATTGCTTTCAGTCATACCTGTAGCAGTAGAACAGCATTAAAAAAGAGGTGTGTTTTTATTCATATGCCTAATTTAAGTCGCCCACTACGGGTCCAAATTCTGCAGATATCACCTCAAGTCTCCCAATTAATTTGAGCAAAAGGTTTCTTAGCATATTTGGGTGTCAAGAGATGGTCACTTCAGCTGCTGTCAGTCTGGCAGGTGGTGACCTTGCAGGCTTGACTGTCACTGTTAAGTTTGTCAGGGAAAACTTCTGTTATGTATCCACCAAACTTTGGATGCTACACTACTTGTCATTAGATGGTGTTTAATAATTCAAGAAATTTAATAATTAAAGAAAATACACTTCAGGAAAACATTAGTATGAAGCTGGAGTGATTGTTTCAAGTAACACTTATCTCTGTTCTTGAGAGGCTGTCTTGTTTTAACATAATAGGCACCATATTAGAAGTGTATTTGTTTTCTAGGATCCTGGGAAAATAATTCTGTACTTTGTACTACCAGCCTTTAGAAAGGGGGTTCTGTTCTTATGCAGCCACAATATACCCCCCAACTAAATTTCATGGAAGTAATAATAAGAAATCAGTAGTTTAAGCGCTAGTTCCTGTGTCTTTTTTACTGTTTAGTGCTGACTTGATTCTGACAGTGTTTAAGTATGCCATTGGCTTTCAGTTACATGCAACCCACTGGAGAGAAAACAGATTTAAACCACTGTCTAGGCTACTGTTTTGATGCATTTAAGGACATAATAATGAATTCACCAGTGAACTCGCAGAAACTTATCTGGCTAGCTGGATCTAAAATCTTTTGAGCAGATCCTATGTTACAGAATCTATGGATGAAAAAGAAAAAAGGGAGAAGAAAAAAGAGAAAAGCAAATTTTGTAATTTAAAAATAAGATCAGGAAACAGTAACTTTGATTATGATAGGAACTTACTGAGTTAATAATACCAGTAATATTTTAGCATTAGCTTTTACAAAGGCTATTCAAGAGAGAACAGATTACAATTTTTACAGCTTGATCTAAAACTTGCATCTTGCTTGACCAGTTGCTTTACAAGTTCTTGTTGGCTGTTCCGTGGGTTTTCTTTTAGTACTTGTTTACATTTTATTGAAAAACATTTGGAAACTCTAAAATCCAAATGTGGACATCATTCCCTAACCAGTGTAATACAGTGACAGCTGACTTCTGTAGCAACGAACATGAACACAGTGTTTAGTTAACAACACAGGTGAGACTAGAGTGGAATGTAGCTGCCCATACTTGGAATATAATGCTGTCTTTTCCCTCCTCTACCGCACCTATACAGTGTTAGGTTTTCTATTTTTAAACTCCAAACACGATGTTCCTTTGTGATGTATTGTTTCTGCAGGCATATGCTCTCTGTATTACCTGTGTAAAAATTACCTTGTTTCTTGGTAATAGTGCAGACACAGTTCAGTTTTGTAAACTCTTTCCTTTAAAAGGGTTCTTAATTATTTTTTGAGATGTTAAATTAATTTTAGTGGGGTTTTATACCCTGTTAATTATAGCTGTCATACATTAAACTGTTGTACTTTGACAATCAGAAATATCTTTAGGGTTGTGTTTTGGTTTGTTTGTTTGTTTGTTTTTTATTACAGTCTCTGTACTACACTGTCACTGCAGTGGGAACCTGAGATCATAGCTGTTGCAGTTATGTACTTAGCAGGCCGTTTGTGTAAGTTTGAAATACAGGAATGGACATCAAAACCAATGTACAGACGATGGTGGGAGCAATTTGTCCAAGATGTTCCCGTTGATGTTCTGGAAGGTACGAAAAACACTTGCTCCAAACAGAGGAGTATTTCCTTTAACTGTGTGATCTAGGTTATTGGTAAATGTAAATTGCTTTCTATATGGTTTTTAGTCAAAATAATTGTGTGGAGTAAGTACCTCAGGATGTATGTGCTATGCCTCAACCAGGTTTTAATTAAACTTATAAAACTAGCTTAGTCTGGAAGCATCTTTAGTTATCATGATTTGTCTTCTGGTCAGTATTTGCTTTACTGCTTGTTTGGTTTATAACCCAGCTAATTAGCTGCTAAATTGTCATGATGTGTTGGTTTGGGGTTTTTTTGGTTTGGTTTTTTTTTTTGTTTGTTTGTTTTGTTTTGTTTTAATTATTCCCTTCTCCCCATTTTAAATAAGCAGCTCTGTGAACACTGGAACTAATGGAAACTGGTTTCCAATGTTTTCTCAATGATGGTTGACCTCTTTAACGAAATTATGCTAGGGTCGCAGACACATTTTATGTGTGTGTGTGAATTCTGATAGGGGAAGAATTATGGATCTTTTGCATCAACATATCTTAATACTTTGTGTGTAATATATAAATACCCTTTGTGTGTATATATTGCTCAAATTATTACCTGCTGCTTGTCCTTTTGAGAGAACCCCAGGAAGTTCATAAAACAAAGCAGGACCTCTCTTGACTCTTGTTAAGTAAATTGTGGTTATGTGGCCACTAATTTGTCTGTTTTAAAGTTTTTACTAACTTAGCTGGTACAAATGTCAGGCTATGCATACTTCTGGTTCCATTAATTGCTTTAGAAACCTTCTTTAAAAATCAGTGCTTGCCACAGTCTGGCATTTGGTTCTCAGGAAGTTTTAAATGCAACAGTATGTGTAGCTGTTCTGGTGGTTTAGTCTTTGTAGCTCTTAGAACTTTTAGGTGAATACCATACAGTTATGGTGATTTCTTAGATGGTTACTTGCTCTGTTTGCATCATGGCTTTTTTCAGAGTTGTTTCAGTTTCAGATAGGTCTCTGCTGAATCCTTGCCAAAGAGGATTATAGAATGGGAGTCTCCCCAGTTTTTGCTACTGTATCAGTGAATGTTCATTGAAAGAACTCATTTAGCTTTTCTAGAAAGGTTTTCTTTTCCTTAAGTGCTGCTCTTGCACCTAGTTGTCAGTTGGTCCTGTGTGTTTTCTGACAGACCTTTAGCTCCTGACATGTTGGAAGAAGAATTTAGTACTAGTCCTTTATTCAGTTTCCTGAAACTTTTTTGACTGGCCTAACTAGATGTATAAGTTTTAACTTACAATCTTCTTTCACTCACTTTGTTACTATATTACTATCCTGTTACACTGTTACCTGGTTCTCCAGACACACAATAATAACATGGTATATTTATACCAAGACACTTTGTTTTTATTCTGGAAGGTGTGCCTATACATCTACATAGTGTTTAGCATAGGCAGAAGAAACAGAAATGCAAGTATAAGTTGAAAAAGTCTGTTTTTAAAGAAATCAAATCTGCGGTCATAAAAATGAGTAATATTTAGAATGTTTTTTTTTCTGAAGTTGATGTCCAGTAAAAAGCTTAATTGATTATTATGTATTAAATGTACACTTGTACATTGTGGGTGTATAATCTTTTGGATAATTTCTTTTTTTTTTAAGATATCTGTCATCAGATCCTGGATCTATACTCACAGGGAAAACAGCAAATGCCTCATCATACTCCTCACCAGTTGCAGCAGCCACCATCTCTTCAGTCAACACCCCAAGCACCCACGGTACAGCAATCACAGCAATCTCAGGGCTCAGAGCAGTCACAGACTCAGCAGCAGAAAGAGTCACAACAGTCAGCACAACAACAACAGCAGCAGCAGCAAACACAAGCACAGCAATCTAAAAAGCCCTCTCCCCAGTCAAGTCCTCCTAGACAGATTAAAAGACCAGCAGTAAGTTTAACTTTGAACTTTAACTTACATTTTATTTTCAGACTGATCTGATGTCCATCTGATTTAAAGGCTGTGGTGTGCAGCAGACTTGTGTTTGCCTTAAGAATGAGCCTAGTGATTAATTTTGTATGGTAGACTTCTGTTGGTTATAGGGCAAGTGTGTTGGTGTAGAACAGCCTTTGCAGTTTTGGCATACCACGTTCTCATTCCACTTAAGGCAAGACCAGTGGAGAGACTTTTAAGTTATCATGAGCTAGTAAGTTTCTAACTGTCTTTGTGGTTCTGTGCTATCAAATTTTTGTTGTTTTCACTATTAAGCAGGCTTGATTTAGGGAACGTCTCTTGTGCCATATCTGAACGTAGAGATATGCACAGTGGTGATGAAGACATTATTTGACTTTCTGGTCTTTGATTACAAATTTAAGAGAACGGTGGCTTCTCAAAGTATGTCAAAGTTTTTAGAAGAAGTCTTTCAAAATAATCTAGTAACAGTAGAAGCCTATAAATGCATCATACGTTGAAGTTTCACTTTGTCTGTATTAACACCTCACCACTGAAACTAAGGAAGTACATTGCCACTTGGATAATATCACAAGTACTCTGAGTGCTTTTCCACAGTCATCAAGTCCAAATGAAGCTTTCAGACCTTAAGCTACACTTTCTGCGAGTTGTTTTTCAGTTGCAAGTCATAAAAAAAAAAAAAGTTGAAGTGTTACCCAAATCTTCTTGCATGTACTTAGTAAAAGGAGTGTTTTCAGAAGTAAAATCTTTGGAACAAGTCCATTTGGGAAGTAAATTTTGTACAGCTTTTACAACTTTTGCTCTAACTTGTAATTAATGCACGCCTAAACTAGAGAACTGAGATCAAGAGGGGGAAAAAAAAACCCAAACAAAACCAGAAACCCAGGAAGAAGCAACAAATAATAGAATGAAATTAAACTGGAAGAGTGCAGCATCTTCATGATAGCAGCCTCCCAAAAAAAGAAAAAAATGCAACTCTCTAAAAACTTTGGTCTTGTAATTACAAGATACAGCCTTCAACTAGAGGAAAAAATCAGCGCTGAAATATATTGTTCTTGCACTGAACTTTAGAGTTATTCAAGATAGAAGGCTGATAACATGTTAATTAGCTTGAAAATTGGGAGAGCTCTTTATAGGTAGTATGTATTTTTTTTCATACTTTTTCTGCCATCAGCACAAACTCAGCTTGGGTTGTCAGATCAGTAGAGCAGGGAACTCTCTTCTTATTTTTCTTCAGAAATGCCTGGGGCAGTTTGGCACATCAGAAGCTGTAGATAACAATTTGTATTTTTCTATGTGTGTCCATCTGATCGTAAGTTGTTATGAATGCTTGTTCATTCATGTAAAGGCTCTACCTTACAGTACTACTGATTTCGCCCCATCCCATGTGTAATGAACTACCTCCTGGAAAATAGTGGTGCCTTTTGCATGAATAGTATCTCTTGTTCTTTTAACGATCACCTCTGGTCAAGCCCTCAGAACAACTTACCTGTTCTTGAAATTAAGTTTGAGATCCACCACCTAATAATTAAGGAATTGAGTAGTACAGATAAAAAGGTAAGTCCTGGTACACTGTGGTCCTCCAGAACGAATATGAAGCAAAGGCTGACTTGCAGGAGGAGTTTTGTAGGAGAGAACAGCACAAACAGGATGAATTTGAGAAAAGCAAATGTGATGATCTGAAATCATTATTTCTCTAGAAAGCAGTCTAGGAGATCAAGATGCATAGTGTTTGAAAGATGTATTTGTCACTTCTAAAATGTTCTTCAGTTAGATGTACCATAAACCTTACTTAAAATGTTTGCCCCTTTCTATAAATAGGGCTTTGCATGACTTCTCCTTTGGTTTGTACAGAACATAAATACACTTTGTTCCTGGAGGCCAGATTTTCCATTTACGTGAACTCTTATAACTCCATTTACCTTCTACTGAGCCAAGATACTTTCAAGCAGCTGAGGCATCGGCCCTGACTTACAGACCAATACCAGATGTCTAAAGCATCTGCACATCCTCTGCAGCTCTGGTGGTGAAGAGCACTTGAATGTTCAGTTGACTTCATTAAAAATATACTGGTGAATCATTAGAAGGAAATAGTGTATTTAGTTTGATTAATCCAAAAACTGTTAGTGGGAGCAATTTTAATGCACATAGAAACAGCACTAAAGGAGCAGTTCCATTATGGTATGGATTGAGCTTATTATGAAAGTATTAAATAACAATCAGCTTGTTCCATGACTGGAACGAAACAAACTATAATGCACTAATAAATTGGTAATGGGATGTCATGACTGGAACGAAACAAACTATAATGCAGTAGAAAGACCAAAAAGAAAAAGCTCATCTGTATTTTAGCAGCTGCTGTTATTAGAGAAGTGATTTAAATTCTTGCAGCATTTGGTTTTGTTGCTTCTTGATTCTTTTTTTTGTTTTGTTTTGTTTTAAAGATAAATTCAGTTTAAGCTGATGTTTGGTTTTCTGTCACATGAGCTGTTTGGCTCCAGTTGCTTGTTCTGTTCTAACGGTATACCTCAATGGCATTATTTTCTGAATGTTGCTCCATGTTAACAAATGCACAGTAACCGAATTGCTTGCCACTTGAAGTGATCAACTGACTTCACAGAATGAGTGATCTTTTGAAATGTCGTAAGTAGCGGAGACTTGCTTCTGTTTGAAAGCGCAGGGAGATATGATGTTTGCAATCAGTTTTACAGACAAGGAATTTAGTGCTAAAAAATCGAGACAAGACTGCCCAAGTAAAATGAAGGCAGCAGATGAGTCTGTGAGAGTCTCCAAGAAAAGTGTGTACGTTTGGAATGGGAAGATGAAGATTGTCCTTACAAAGTAGGAAAGCAGCCGGAAGGTGGCTGAAAATGAATTGAAATGTCTATCAAAGGAACATAAGAATGAGGTACCTCAAGCAGGCCCTGGGTACCTTTGTCTTTGAGAATACCCATCAGAATTAAGAAAAATTCATGGTTCAAATTGGAGTGCAGAAAGTAAAGAGATGGGAACTGAACAACAGCTGGTGAAGATAAAGCCACCATAGGTAAACAGGCCCTTAAAAACCCCCTTTCATTCAAAAGACAGAGAAGCTATATACCATACCCCTCTGACTTTTATCAGTAATTTTAAATGCATTTGTAACTAAGCTTATTGTACTTAGAATTTCAGTTGGGTTTTCTGCTTTTCTCAAAGACCATCAATTATTTCATCAAAGACCATCAATTAGCCATCTTGGTTGGACTAAGTAAGCTGGAAAGATTTTTGTTGTCTCCCTTGTCTGTAATTCTTTGAAAAAATCACAACAAAACAACAGGAAAAAAAAAACCAAAACCAAAAACTTGTGATTGGAAGGATGATGTGAGGTTTTGTGGGTTTTGCTCAGTGTGCATAAATTTTCTTCTGGCATAACATTTGGCTTTTATACAATGCTTTCCATCTGAAGGCTTCTGAAATGTTTTACACTCAGTGGCACTTCCACTGCCCTCCTGTCCTGGTAAATAAAGCATAAAGACCTGAAGTGATTTTGGCAAAGATTGAATGACAAGTCAAAGCAGAATTAGGAATGGAGGCCAAGTCTCTTCCTTTCAGCTTAGTGAGCAATGTACCAGACCATGACGTGTGTGCAGTGGACGGTAAATTAAATGAGATGCAATACTCAACAGTGAGAACAGCAGGAAATGCTGTCTCTAAAATAGCTGCTGTTTTTTCAGTCTTTTCATTCTGCCAGTTAAGCTGGGCTTTCCCAATGTGATTTGACTTTGTTCAGTGTTTGTGTTGCATCTGTCTAGAGAGACTGGACGTTATTAGCCTTCTAGTAAAAGTGTAGGAAGAAATAAAGGGTTTGTCCTGCCTCCTTTTAGGGGAGGGAGGAAGAAACTGGTTCTGAGTTGGAAGCTGGTTCTGGTTTGGTCAGATGTGTACAAAAGCTCTTCAGTAGGCTGTAAGTTGTTTTCGTATTTTGCTTGCTTGTTACCATTTTAAAATGTTATTTTCCAGTGGTTTTATTTCCATCCCTTTTTTTTTTTTTTAACAGGCTGTATCTCCAAAAGAAGAAACAAAGACATCAGGTAAATGTTAATATTCTATTCATGTTGCTTTCGTTTTACCGTTTTAACCAGAATAAGTCATTTGCTCACGTGTATTTAGTTTGTTGGCTTTAAGACTTGGCAGTTCTAAATTATTCTGATCCTAAAAATATGTCTTTAAATATATACTGCAACTAATTTTAAAACGTTCCTAACTGCAAAACTTGAAAAACACAGTGTAACTGTGCCCCAAGAGTCCCTTAATACAATCTATTCAGCAGAAGTCTTGCAAAACTACTCAATGCTCAACCTATAACTCCATGCATCATTCAGAGTAGTTCTTCAGCAAGCTGTGGGACCTTGAAGTGACGGAAGGTATGAGGGCACTAATGATAAGTCTGTTGGTAATCAGGGTGATTTGTAACCGGTTGTTGGCATGGCTGCCAGTAAAAGGCATTTTCTATTAATATATATAGTCTAGCTTAAGAAGTGCTTCACTGCAGTGATCACATCTAGTTCTTTTAATTGGTTTGGGGTTTGTTGATTTTGTTCTTTGATTTTATTTTTTTTCCCTTTGTTCTGCTGATTCAGAACAAGTTTTTTTAGCGTAGCTAGGATGTGATTCTGTACCATTTTCCTAAGTTTGGGACTTTCCCCTCTCTGTGTCTGCAGATAGATTCCAGAGAGCCATCTATTCTCCCTCCTCTCTCCTGTGCAATTGCCATCTTGTTTGGTTTCTAGACATGTTCCCCTTGCAGAGCATATTTCAGCTTCTGAGATTTGTTTTAACTGTTTACAAGTTATAGTTTTGTGCTAGGAAATGTACGTGTGCTCATATGCACATTCATAGTGTTATTGGGACAATTTGTCCTTAGTTATAAAATACATAGCTTGAACTTGTAGGCGTGCGTTCTTTTGGAAGACGTGTGTGATACTTGATGCCGCTTTTTACAAAGATCTTGATTTTATTTTTCTTTATTAAACATACATAGTATATAGGATTTCCAGCTGTACTTTTGCATAGTGCAATATGGTAAATTAGTGTGACACTAGAGATGGACTTTGGAAAATATTGCAGAGCAATAGCCAATTAGAAACTTCTAAATGTTTTTTAGAACCACCACCACCATCTAAAATTCCTAAAATTGAAACTTCACATCCACCAATACCTCCTGCACATCCACCTCCAGGTAAGCTTTTATCTTCTAAAACAGATTTACTCTTGTGGTTAATTGCTTTGCTTTTCATTCAGATGGTGATAGCAGTGTAGGGGAGGGACTGTCACCTTGAGTAATCAGCTTGGCAAGTAAAAGCATTAGGCAGATAAGCTGCAAATGAAATTTCATCTTAGTAGCACAGGCTTTTCCAGACAGAAGCAAAGAAGTTATGATGGCAACAAGAGTATACTAGGTGGACAAAGGCAAAACAAACCTGTGACTGTTGAAGGCCTAGAAGACTAAAACTGTCACTAGCAGGCAAAAAGGGACTTGCATTCTCAAAAGGATGGCAGATGCCATGTTATATTACTAGAGTAGCTTCCAACTGTCCTGTAGAAGTCCTCCATGATACATCTTTAGTATAGAAATTCTGCAGGTGTGTAACTTCTGAACAATAAGGGGGATACTTTCTTTGCTGTGTCCCAAAAGAGGACTCTCATCTGCCAGAGAAATTTAACACTGCACATGTCTTATGTTTGCAAAGTAAACCGTACTGTTGTAAAAATGTGCTTCCAGCACTTTGATGCATTATCTGTCCTTCCAGTGACCCGTAAATATGACATAAATATTTTATAGAGCATGGTCCATAATGTAACTGTAAGATGACAGCTTCTAACAGGGAATTACAAGAGAGAAAAACAGTGCTCTGAAATACAGCAGGGCCATTTTTTCCTGTTTGTTAAAATCTAAATGAGAATGAAGGAGTTCTTCTAAATATGTTCATTATTCCTTCACTTGTTAAATCTTGCACATCTTGTATCCAGAATGATTCGTAAAATGAGCAAATGGGGAAATTATTGTCTGCTATAATTCAGGAGCTAGAAGTCATTGAAATCAAGGGTACCACAGCCAGCACAGGTATGATCTAATTGTGTAGCTGTCTTAGGGGACAATTTTGCTGTTAAAATTATGACTGCTTAGGTAAGGTAAATCCTGTTTAGGCAGGTAATGAATTTGTTTCCCTTGTTATCTAAAATTTTCCTCTTGGAGTTTGTTTATACAAGCAAATCATTGTATAAGCACTGAAACATTTTAAGAACTGTCTTTAGAGGCCAGCTCTTGTCTTTTGGGGCTCTGAGCAAAAATCATGTGAAAACTGTTTATTGACCAAATAAAACAGAAGTACTAGAAGGTGGATTTATCTCAAATTCCATTTAGCATTGTCAGTTTAGTTGCTACGTGCCACTGGAAATGACTGCCCTATATCTGCTTCTGAATAATTTTTCTTAACTGAACAATGTTTTAGATATTTATATATACAGGCAAGATGGATGTCGAGATACCCCAAAATTTAAGAGGAAAAAAAAATTAAGATTCTTATTTAAGGAGAAGACAGTTTAAAGCATGTTCTTCCCAGAAATGGACAAGTATAATTCGGTAAAATTCTGACCTTTTTATGAACTTCCTGAGACAAAGCTGATCAGATTTCATGTCCCAAGAAATCTATCACACTTTCTTATTTACCCTCTGGTTTTCTGTTTTCTTCCATTTGGTGAACAGGTTTAGAACTGAGTGTTAAAGACTTGAGACCGTGCCCTGTATTCTTAAATAATATTTCCCAACATGGGAGGCAAGCAAAGTGCAGAGGGTAATCCCAGGCCACATTACTGGAATGTAAAAGATGTAGAAGGGGGACCTGGACTAGAGAAGATTGAAGCACTGATCAAAAGATTTTGGGTGTTTTGGGTCCCATGACTTCTTAAATCTGCTAGTTGTGATTCTGTCCATCCAGTCTGATAATTTCTGATGATTGTAGAACAATATTTAAATTTTAAGAAAATAGTAATAAGAATGGAAGATGTATTTAGCTTCTAGAATGGGAAAAGCTGAACTTGAGCTTTGTTACGCAGCTTAGTTATTTTGTAGTGATACAATAAGGTCTGACTGGATAGCATATGGCATTCAGAGACGTAAGAGAACTGAGTCCTCTTTTGATATGTTAACTGGAAGAAAAATATACTGTATTCAGAAGCTGTTATTGCCAATACACTTCAAAAAAATAAATGAAATTTTCCTTTCCAGAGCGCAAGCCTCCTTTGACAACTGCAGTTTCAATGGGAGAAGCAGAGCAGTCTACTACTGTGGACTCGGTAGATATGCCAAAGGTCCAGATTCCTCCCCCTGCTCATCCTGCCCCAGTACATCAACCTCCACCTCTGCCGCATCGCCCCCCACCCCCACCCCCCACCAGTTATATTACGGGGATGTCTACTACAAATTCTTATATGTCAGGGGAGGGTTATCAAAGTCTTCAGTCAATGATGAAAACAGAAGGACCAACCTACGGAGCTTTACCACCGGCCTATGGACCACCAGCTCATCTACCATATCATCCTCATGTCTATCCTCCCAACCCTCCACCACCAGTTCCACCTCCACCCCCTACTTCCTTCCCCCCGCCCAATATTCCCCCTCCTACTCCTGGATATCCTCCTCCACCTACATACAACCCTAATTTCCCACCTCCAAGACTGCCTCCAACTCATGCAGTACCACCTCATCCACCTCCAGGGCTGGGAATGCCACCAGCTAGTTACCCTCCACCTACTGTTCCCCCAGGTGGTCAGCCACCTGTGCCACCTCCAATTCCACCACCTGGTATGCCACCTGTAGCAGGACTTGGACGTGCTACATGGATGAGATAGCATGAGGTCATTTGCACGATAGCCCTTATGTTGACTAGGCAGGAGTAGCTAGCAAAAACCTACTTTGTAAAGATGAAGAGGAGGGTAATTTGTATAATTTAGATGAAGAAATGAGGTGGTGAAATGAAAATTTAGCTGATCTGTTTGCAGTAATGTTTATGGTGAGTTATATAGGCTTCTAGATTTTAATCAGCTTTGCAGTATCTATTCTAACTTTATACACTTGACTTAACTTTAAATCGTCTTGAGTTACTCCAGCACTGGATTACTTCGTGCTAGAAAAAACAGCCATATTGGCTCAATTGTATCAATAAGAAGAAAATTTCCTTCTAGAAATCGGTGCCTATTTTTGCGTATCAAAATAGCCAGATACCATGAAATTTGATCTATAGTAAGAAACTTCATTTTAATAATAATTAAAACAACACAATGTCAGGCATAAAAGCTACTTTATTTAAGAGAGATTCTGAATGCTAGCTGACTGGAATCATTTTGAGGTGTTTGCCTTGCTGATATTTTTGGTTTGGAATGTACTGGTATCTTAAAGTATTGTATGTTTACACCTAATTGCAAATTCCTGTACATAATATATATATTTTCTAAGTGTGAAAGTCTGAATGTAACAACCTACTGTGATGTACATCCTGGTTATAAATGGGAATACTTTGTTCACATCTACCCAAATAAAATTGGTTCTGAATTTAGTGGATTTCCAGGTTTTTCATATTAGTTCAGAATTCATAACTATGGTACTTACTGCAAGATATTTCAGCAGTGGTTTCCAAAATCTTATTCATCAGTTTATTTAAAAAGAATGTATTTTATTTTATTCAACTAGAAGTATACACTATCACAATCAATCTCTTACTTCATTTTTTACTAAAATATTTCAAATTAATGTTTTACACACATTATCAAAAAAATTTGTACTATTACTTTCCCTCCCCAAAAAAGCCAAAGTGGTTCAATAATAGGTAAAAACGCGTGCTAAGGTCTAAAGAATTTTGCTATATACACAACAGCAGGTGCTGACTTTTCCAGTTCTTTGTAAATCATGTACAGAAAATATAGCAGGGCAGTAAGATCACAGGTTTAACAGAAATCAAACTTTAAACTGATTTCTAAAGCAGCACAAATAGACTTTCCCCACATTATGAAAAATATACAATTTTATCACTTTACAGTCATGCACTTTGAAAAAGATCAGTAGTACTCTTCCCCCACAGTTTCTAAAAAGATAAAAGGTCACTTTAACACTGATTTAATATCTAATATTTGGATAAAAATGTGCCATTCTCAAACAAGGTTGTGCTCAGCAGTCTTATCAAGGTGCAAAGAGCCATTTGAAGCTGGTTACACCGCAGCATTTCAGAAACTTCTATAGAAATGCCATTCACTTCAGTCACTCCAACAAAAAGTCAAGGATGTGATTTTACTTTCCTTAAGCAAGCAAAGTCCATTTGTGAACAGTGGATGCTTTCATTGCCAGAGGATTGCAGAACCCAGGGCTTCAATCTTGAGGAAATTTAACTTGGACTGTTGCCCCAAATATCTTAATTTAATGGTTGCTACTTCAAGGGATGTTCCCTTCCAACTTAATGTACAAAGCTCCTCAGGTAGTTTTCACTGAAGACTTAGTGCATAGGTAAGTGAATTTAAATATGCATATAAAACATCTTTTTAGACAAAATTCAGCACCCAAGTCATCCCGTGAAGTCATTGAGCATCATTTTACCCTGGGAAGACACACTGTCACTCAAATGGAGCTAAGTATGAAAAGTAGCAAGCCTAAAAACCCCCCAAAATAACACCTCAACATACAGCACCGTCGTGTTCTGCAAAATCAATGATGCACATCTTACACTGAAGATTTATGCTGCCAAACAGAATCTTAAAGAAACAGAATATACCCTAAAGAGTATCAAGACTTCAGCTGAACTATTGGCTACCCCATAAATGGGCTCTTCAGGATTTGCAGCACTAATGGACCTCAACTGCACCACTATTTCGCTTGTAGGTGAGATCTGCAGGTGGAACAAAAGCTTTGCTTGAAGTCATTGTATAGACTTGAGAGAGATTTGATAGCAGGGAATATTTGAATGAGAATTACATAGCTGGTGAGACACGTAATCAGATTAGTATAGCTCTTGTCTTGTTGAGAGGACCTGATAGTCTTAATACTCTCCTAACATAGCAAGAACGTCATTGACACAATTAACTCTACAAGCGCTGGCAACATTTGCATTACTTTAGTTAAAAGTCACTGACATAAATTAACCTTGTTCCCAATATGCTAAAATTTTCTGCTTAATCGAGTGATTAGGGGCCACCAAAATTAAAATGAGCTTTCAAGCAGATAGATTAAAGTAACCCTCTGTTTGACATTGGATGTTAAGGAAGAACGATGCCTCTGCTTTACATCACCTTTTCTGGTATGAAAATCTCAAGGTACAAATTGCACAGGAGGAAGAGAAGTAATCAATGGTGACTAGAAACTGGAGGTCAAAACAAAAAGCAAAGAGGAGGAAATCTGGAATCCTCTAAAGATGCCGTATTTTATAGGACATAGACTCTAAAATGTTTTTTTCCAGACATATTGGATGTAAATATTACTAGACTTAAGAGTCAGCTAGCTCAGTGTTCACTGACTGAGCAGTATTAAGAAATAAACTGGTGAGTGTGTGAGTGAGAATATGTGTGTGGGTTTTGTGTTTTTTGTTCTTTTTTTCAAATAACCTACTCATCTGACTGTTACATTTTTTTCTGCAATGAATAATGAAGTGGTGATTACTCTTACTGGTTACTATGTATTTTTGTTGTATTCCTTCTCTGGTTTTTTTACTGGTTACAGATCTCAGCTCTGACACTCCAAATTCTTTACTCACGCAGACAGATTGTTGTATACCACAGGAACAATTACCTTTCAGAACTTGCAGCATGGGCTCCTTGGTACTGTATCTGTGCTCCATGTTACTACAATACTACAAGTCATGAACTCAGCTGGTAGAACAAATTAATTCAAGAGGAAAAACATGTCCAGCTAATTAAGCTGTCTGTAGCTGTGACTGATTCTTATGGAGAATAAAAAGGAAGTGATGGTGTTTGACGTCATTAAATCTTCGAACTAATCATTAAAATCAATGCAACTTTTGAAGAGGAGGCTTTGATGTTTTCACATGCCTGTCTTTAGAATTACTTTACACCAATTGTTTTAATAACCAAGCCCCGCTTCCTTGGACTATTGGGAAAGAACATCTAATAAAATACAGGGACAGCTGCTGTGACACCTTGGAAAAGAAGGGGGTCAATTCTTACAACTATACAATCAGCTACTCCACAATAGCAAAATATAAGTCCCATTGCTTTATATACAACCATGAGAAGGAAGGAAAAAAAACCCACTTGTTTTGGTTCATTAACAAAACTAAAGCTTGAGTGGCAGGAAGTAGTCTCACCCAACAGCCCGTGTTTATGGAGTTTTTTTATTCAGCTCTGCAAGGTTGTTATTTGGTTACCTTACACAGGAACCAGAATAGGTGAGGGATCCAGCAAGAACAATAAAAAAAAAAAAAAAAAACCCAAATCTTCCTTATGTGAAAGATGAGCTGCTCTGGAAGATCCTGTGGAAGGCATAAGCACTGTTAGGACGGCAGTTTCTGCTGAATTATTTTGTAGTAAAAGCTTTACAGGAAAAGTGTTGCCATATTTGTAGGGAATACTGGTGTGTGGCTAAGTGACTTCATTCACATTATGACTGCAGAAAGCTTGTGTCATTTGTTCATGAAAAATAGTTCATTAACAGCTGGTAGGGAGTTTCAAGCCTTTCTGTACACCTTTGTGATGAGTACCACCGTACAATGTACAGAGCGGTACCGGTGCTTTTAGCTAGCCGCTCCATATTGTACACAGCGCCTTGTGAAAACTGTTGCATGTCATTCTTCAAAATATGGACCTCCAAAAAAAAAGTGTTAACAGCTGAGGAGCTTGCAGGCAGTAAGCCAACAAATTCAAATTGCTCTTTCCTTGAAAGGTGCTGCCTGGAGCCACTAACCCAGCTATGAATCACTGACAAACGGGTGGACCAGAACGATGCAAACTGTGACTTCTCCGTAGGTTAAGGGTTCTTCTTGTTCCTCTTAGAAATTCTCTTGAGTTAGTTAATTCTACAAACAGACCATTACAAGAAAGCAGGTTTGAACTACAATACAAATGATGCAAGTCTGGCATTATTGGATGGTTACCCATTGAACAGTAGTTCCAGAGCACCACAGCCTGGAAATCAGGCCTTTAGCTGCCATATTTACACTATCGTTACAAAAAAAAAAAAAAAAAGGGTAGAAAAAAGGAAACCCTGAAAAAAACTCAACCCCATCTCCCAAAGACCAGGCAGCCAGAGATGCTGAGCTCTGCCTGTTTAGTCTTCACATAATCAATCACTTCCAGCCTCCGGGATGGTGTTCCTACAAGGGACCCTTGAACTGGTTTCCTGAAAGATGTTGCCTGATGGAGGGTTTGGAGCTCGCAGCATCACCCAGCTTTCGCCAGACAACCTGTAAAAAAAAAATAAAGAGGTGTCGGAGAGAGTTGCAGTCTGAAAGTAAAAAAAAAAAAAAAAAAAAAGAGCTGGTCTGTAATTCTCAGCAGAGCCACTGGATGGCATCTGTACACCAGTTTCCAAGGCAAAAAACATTGATGCATTTTTCTAATTAGGCTCCTTGAAATTAGAACCATTTTTGCCTGGGGTAATAGCATAAAACAAATACACTAGGTTCAGAAGTTAAGTTCAATGGTAGGTCAACCCTGCCATGCTTACAGAAATGATGTTACCATGAACGGAAAAGATAACGATTAAAATTTTATATGTGTATGTATATATACATGACTTTCTAAAAACATACATTTTATCACTCTAGGGCCATTGGGGTAAGGGAGGCTATTTTTTAAAAAAATAAGAAACTGCAAAGCACTTCATAGCTGCCTTGAGTCTACATAAAATTAATATTTAAAGAAAAACCAGCTGATGATATACAAACAAAAATGAGCCCATTTGGGAGGATGAAGCTATGGCATTTTACCTTTCCCCCTGCATGGCTACAAGGGAATGTGGCATTAAGCAGACACCCTAAAAAGCAGGCCCTCGTTTACTCTGGTCTAGGCTTTGCTTCTAGGGACCCAGCAACCAAAGCGAAGTGCCTCAGCCCTTGCCAAGGATGCTTGCAGTGATTTAGCTCTGCAAGATGCACCTGCGTTCTTTACACCCTTTTTAGGGTTGAGGTGGTTTTCAGAATTGAAACGGAGGGTTAGGCTCCTCTCTCCTGCTGTGAGGCACTGAATTATGCCACTTGGACTGACCTCCAGCATGGACCAAAGAGAAGGCTCCATAAGCATCCCCCTCCCCGCTGTGGGCACTGCTGGTACTGTCGAACAGGACATCCCTGACTGCAGGCCACATGCAGCTGGAGCCATGTTCTATCAGAAATCCCAAACTTTTTGATCAAAGCCAAAGTGCGGCCAAGGTGCTTTGAAGCTGGAGGCAGTGCCACTGCAGCAGACACGGCAGAGCGGAGGTTTCGTACAGACACTGTACAGGACGTGGCAAGCTCAGTTAACAGTGTGGTTGCCTAACACATTGGCAGTGCTAAAAGCACACCACACACCATGATGCTGTTCAATGGCTTCAGACATGAATATTCTCCCTCTGACGTTATCTTATGGTTTAGACTCAAACCCATTCAAGCTGTACAGCTTTAAAGATAGCAACCAGTTAGTTGCTCCTCAGCCAAACTGAGTCCCTAAGGACACGGTTGGAGTCAACTGCTAACAGAACTCTCCAAACGTGGGAGAGCCCTTTGCACAGCTCTCAGTCTGCTAGACTAGCTACTCTGCACCCTTGAAGGCAGCAGCGTGGGAAGCATCTGCTGAGCGAAGTCTGCTCCATGCAGTGAACAAGGCACTTGGGTTGATACCCAAAGCAGTGGTCAGCACAGCCTCCACCCACGTGAAACAGGGCTTGTACACAGCAGACCCCCGCTCCTCCGTATTTCTAACAAAAGAACGGGAAAGAAACCCCTAGAGTTTCTGAGAGAAGTTATTACATTGCACATTTCACGAACGATCGCCTTCTCCTTTTCACTCAGGTCTTCTTCATAGTTGTCTTGCATTTGCCTGTCCAAATTTTCATGGACCTCAAGGACCTACAAAAAACAATATTACAAAAGCATTACGCTCCTCAGATAATAAAGTGTCCCCAACAACCTCATGTGACAACTGGCAGTGAGCTTCCCACGCTCACAAACACACCTCTGCCAAGAAGGCTGCTGGTTGCCCCACCTTCCAGGCAGTTCCCCTGAGGAAATCCCCCAGCAATTGTGAGGTTTCCAATCAGCCATGAACTTTCAGATCTTGACACAGCCAATTTCACTCACCTTTTGGCTGAAAATGGTTTTAACCCATTTAGTTTCTGAAGAGAACCCCTCAGAGGCTCACAATGACAGTGAGCAAGAGACGGGCTGTTAGCACAGAGCCCTGGGACTTGGAGATCCCCATTGGATTCTCGGCTCTTACCCACTCCCTCTTTGAGCTGGATGCATCCAGGCTGTGAATGGGATGGGAACAGGATGGGGAAAAAAACCCTGTATGGCCTCCTAGCCTCCCGCGAGCTGACTGCAGCCCCCTGAAGGCACTGTCACCACAGAGAGCCGAGTGCCATGGTGAATCTGGGTCACCTCTCCTTGTGCCACAGATGCCCTCTGAAGATGGAGATAATCGCCTCGACTCCCCGGGATTTACTCTAATCTCTGCCAGCACCGTTTCCACCCGCAGTGCTCGCCCCATGAAGGGAAGGGAAGAGCCAGCCCCGGCACACACCCACACCCCTGCACACCCCACGCCCCCAACTGCAGCCATGGCTACTGGGTAACATCGCTGGTACAAAGGCTGATGAGTACAGGCCATGCCCGCACAGGGATGGCGCCAGGCCTGCCTCGCCCTCTCCAAGAAGCTCTGTTTTGCTGCCTTTCCTCCCAAGCCTGGAGACAGGCAGCGGGCCCAGGGATGGGCCTGCAGCACCCTGCCCTCAGGAGCCTCTGCAGGAGAGAGGCATTGCCTCTCCTTTCCCTCCTGCTTGTGACTACGGGGCTTTTCCACAGTATTAACAGGAGGGAAGCACTGCAAAAAGTGGTGATATGGCTGCAAAAGCATAGGAATAGCCTGAAAGGGAGGGGGGGAAGGATTTGAGACTCTCCAAGGAGGCTCTGCTCTGTGGCTCGGAGGGCATCACCAGCAGGTGCTCTGGATCTGCGAAGAGCCAGGTTTCCTTGCAGAGACAGAGAGGTTACAGCTCCAGCAGCGACACCCCAAGCCTGACACATCCAGTGCTTGTGTTCATGGTCCCCCTGGATGCCACTAAGCTGGGTGGCTGGGCCACACTTGGAGATTTGCCTTGGGACAACAAGTAAATGTGCTGTGAAAGCAGCTCAGGATGCTGCAAAAATAATGGAAACATCCTGCCTGTGACTTATTTTCTTAGATTTCAGGTTGACAATGTCTGAAAAAAAGTCCGATTTTTAACTTCTTTCTTTTAAATAGCATTTGGAGGCATGCTCCCCAAGCGCCGATCCCCAGGCCACGCACAGCTGGTAAGACACAGCACATCTATGTGGCTGCTGTGTCACACCACGTGCTGCCCACACCCCGCACCTCTGTGACTGCAAGCCACCCCTGGCCCCCATGTCCCGCCTGGGGCACCCTGTCCCGGCCACCCCACAGAGCACCTCCAGGGAGGCAGTACCTGGCTGCAGCCAGGTGGTCCCTCGGTCACAGGGATGGTGCTGCCTGGGGCCAAGGGCAGCCTTTGCTTCCCACTGGAAACACACCGACCCACCGAATACCCCCTCCAGCACATCTGCGTACATTCAGATAGTTCCACTGATGGGCATGTTGCACAAGTTGGGCATATCGCGGTGTAGGACTGCCTCGAGGTTTTACTGCTGCATCCGTGCTGACCTCCATACCTCACCCGGGGCTTTGCCACTGATGAGCAAGATGGTCAGCTTGGTGTGCAGGGTCAAAGCTCTGGGAATCTCTCAACACCATCAAACAGCACATGGTCTTACTCACCACAGTACATCCACACGCATATAAAGCTGTACAGCACGTGTATTTCTGTGCGTAAATATTCCTACACCTCCTAGGGAAGCACAGAGGTAGATGTACTGCAAGGATGGGTTTCACCCTTTGCTGAGGTATATAGCACCGGCTGCTCCACAAGACGGGATACCAGGGTAGATTATCCCCTAGTCTGCCTCAGCACAGCAATCCTGCTGTGCTCGAACCGCGTTACGAACGAAAATAGATCATCCTCCTAGGGCCCTTAACCTACTTCTAAAATGCACCAGCTAGTTTAACCAACATAGCTGGGACCAAGCTTTGCACAAATAAGAATTATCCACATCCTTTCTAAGAGGAGAGGAAAGGCAAGAGGGATGCAAAAAAGCATGTACGTGCTGACAAAGAGCATCTATTTTTTGCTAAAGAGGAGGGAATTAATTATTGATCCATCTGGACTTGCACATCGAACTCACTCGCTGGAGTCAGTGTGCCTCCAACGCTCGGCTGCAAAGGCAGCAGCCTGCAGGATCACATCCCCGTGTGGAGCCAGGGCTGCCTGCACAGGCTGTGTCCACAGGGCAAGCGCCAAGGACAACTGTGGTTTAGATTAGTTAAAGATCACATCAGCTCCAGCCTCTGTTTCCACCAGCCATCAATCTTGCAAGCACAAGAATCTCAGTGGACAAAAATAAACTGTTTTTTAAGACTTGCACTTAAACTAAAACCACATTCCCCAGTGCAGGAGGTGTGGAGGGTGGCACAGCCCATTTCTTTCAGGAGAAATGTTTTGTAATGCTGTAAAGCAGGCAGAGCTGAAGCTGAAAGCTGATCAGATGGAAGTTATGGTTGTATTTTGTATCTGAATGCCTTGGGACTCATTTACCCTGGAAACTATCCTGCTCCCCAGGCCCCACCCCACATCTGGGAAGGCACTCTGTAAAGCTGTGTTAGTAACTTGGGTATGGGAAAAAGGGATTTGTGGGGATGAAACTCAACAGGCTATCCTGGAAAGGCATGCCAGAAAAACAATACACTCTGCAGAGTGAAATTACCTCCTGAAGAAAGACAGGAAGGTCTCTTAGTGCTGACCCAGCCCCAGCCATTCTCAGATCCTGCCAGGCGCCTCCTCAGCCATTTAGAAGGACCAGGTTAATGTTCCTCCAATTATGCTGCAGAGGACTATGGATTTGCCTTCACGTAAATTGTCTATGGCTCAGCTAAATTTCAAGGATTGTGGATGCACTGTGGATCTAAGAAACTGGGGTATATCATCCTGTGATTTCTACTCCATCCCAGCCTAGAAGCCTACAGAAAACATACAAATGTACCGCAGGCTCGAAGCGGTTCATGCAATCCCGTCCTTTTTGCTCTTCATCAAGCTTCACTGACAGCACTTGGCCCTTTGCAGATGCACCAGTGCTATGTGATCTCCCACGCCAGCCAGCAAGGGCAGCCTGCTCTGCTCAGGCACAGGGTGATTCTCCACGCAGGGGAATGGGGCTGCACCGTGTACCGCTGCTCTCTTCTGCCTTGAGATACCACCTCCTAAAGACAACCTGCACCTCTCTCTCGATGAGCACGCTGCCTTGTCTGGCTTTCTCCCTGCCAATACATCAACTGTGAGGAACACCTCAGGTACATTTAGTTCTCCTTCATGACTGCACTGACATCTGTGACCAAGGCAGTGTCACCTCAAAGTCACCCAATCCACCCCACCCACCTCCCTTCTGATTTGCTGAACTAGCCCTACATGACGATGCAATGCGTATTTAAAAACAAACAAACCCCACCAAAAAGTCCTGATGACTGGAGTAAAGCTTTGGAAGGAGAGCTGAAAGTTGAGGCAAGTGTTTCTCTATCAGGAAGAACTCTAAAAGTGAGAGATACTTTCCAAAGGGTGCAAGCCTCACTGATTTTATTGATTTATAATTCAACTGGACAAAGCACTGGGGAACACAGCATCCTGCTCTGACAAGGCAACAGTGCTGCTAGGACTTTTCCCTAGTTTGGGCAGGGCCAAATCCTGCCTTATCCAAGCTCAGTGGGAGTGATTGATCACCTGCTCAATGGCTCTGTGCACATGGGAGAGGTCCAGGCTGCTGCTGAGGTGGGAGTTGAGTTATAGGCTAAATGTCATTCTCTTGCACTTGTCTCCTCGTCACCTCCCCAAGTCTTTAGCACAATTCCTAAGAAACAACAATTGCTCAATTCCTAAGAAAAGTGCTTTGATGTTCAGTGAGATACTGAGCTGTAGCATATGTACCTTTTATTCTCGTTAGCAGAAACAGCTGTTAGGAGTGCCAACCTGTCATCTTGCTCCTTATTTAGTAGACACAAATAAACAAAAACTATTTCAGAAGTGAAAATAAAGAAAATCCCTAAATGTGCTCAAGGAAGAATGAACTTATGCTAAATGGCAGGCAACGCTTCAGCCACATAGCTAGCATTCAGCTGCCAGAAAACGCCAAGGAAAAAGCCTAGGGGACATTACATAGATGGGTGCAGTTGGAGGCAACCCAAAAGCCCTGCAGATCCATGCAGAGTGCACAGCCCCTCAGTGACCTTTGCTTGGGCAGAGCCGCATCTTTGCAGCCACACCACTTCTAGACAGACTTGCATGCAAGCAGCCTGCAAGACAGGCAAAGCCAATTTCCATTTCCCCTTGCCTTTATTTGGGGTAAAGAGCTACAGCCATAAGGACTTCTTCATACAACCAAGAAGGGCTTTGTCTAATATCTGATGTGGTATAGCCAAAGCACAAAGTCTCTCTTCTCTTCCTCAAGGCAAGGTCACGAGCTGTATCACAGTGAGGGTCTAAGCTGGTAGCTGCATCCAGTTTCCCACATGCAGGGGCTGGCACTGGAAAAGCTGCCCAGTCCTGCAGGGTGCAAATAAGACCTACTCCATATGCTACAGAATGCCATGGCCAAAAAACGTTATCTTCTACCCAGTTTAAGATCCACAGCTGGAGACCAACAGCCACAATTTTATTGTGCCACGAGAAGGGGGGAGGAGAGACTGAGACCATGAACAGTTTCCTCAGTTCTTTTCAGTTTCCAGCTGATCCCTGGAAATAGGTCACAGGTTGGAAAAACAAACACCTTCTCATCCCTCTCTGCCACACTGACCTACAGAACTTCCTCCTCACTTCAAATGTGAGAACAGTCATGCATGACCTTGCTTAACTCTGCAACTATTTGAAGCAATGATTATTCAACATGATACAGGTGCTGATTACCGATAACCTGCCCGAGTAATAACTTTCTATTTCTAGTTGTGTTTCCACAGGAAGAGCAAACATCCCGTTCTGCCACTTTGTGCTTGGTGCACTGCACCACACTGTGCTGCTTGGCAGTGTGGGGATGTGGGGAATCCTTACCTTCATAGCATGCACAACAGCCTCTGGTTTCTGACCAACAGGGACATATCCTGCTGCAGGAGAAGATGCAAGATCAGATGTCATGCGAGTTGGTCCCTGTTGAAATAAGAGAAGATATACTTTAATTCTTTTTGAGTGATTTAAGCAAGGAGGAAGAAAATATCCAGACTATTTGAGCACTAGCTTCTCTCAAATTCAATTCCCTTCAGCCATCTGCAAAGAGAAAAGACACTGTTACCCCTTCCTCAAAGTTTAACGTCATTTAAGCCTACCATCACTCAGTCTAGATGTACTCAGGCAGGAGATCATCCTGGTTTCAAGTAAAAATTTATTCAGGGAGCATTTTTTCCTCATTTAGGATAACTTTGTACAAGGACAAGATCAAACAGTTCTCATCCTTCTAGCCAAGGGAGCAATGCAAACAAGATGATTTTCCAGCATAGAGCAGTCATTTCTAAGAAGCTGCATAAATGAAAGAAACAGTTGGCCTAGCTTCATTGCTTTTCTGGCAACATCTTCACATAGACATCAAGTACCAATCTTCAGCAACAGATAAAATTGTGAAGGCAACCTTAAAATAAGCAGATGTCCAAACCTAATGTTGGCTGGGTTTGTTTCCAAAATGCTGGCCAGTTCTCCTGCATGAAGGATCCCATTGGGAAAGAAGCCGAAATTACATTTTACAAAAGATTTCTACTGTCCAAACAGCCTTGTAAGCACTTTTCAAAGGGCTTTCATTTTTTAAAGGCATCTGCCTTGGATGATGACAGACACAGTACCTTTATTCAGAGAGATGCACCCTGCCTGTCCCTAATATTTGTGCACTGCTTTGTAGCAGTGGAAGAAACCAACAATGAAACCATTGACCAAAGTCGTATTTAGCCTTCACATCCTTTAGGAAACACAAAGAATGATTATACTGAGGGCCTCTGAAAGCAAATTAGGATGGCAGAGCGGCATGTAGCACCATCGCAGGAAAGAGGCACTCCATTCTCATCTTTTCCACATTTAAAAACACAGCATGTTTTATGCTTCATCTCATCTCTCTGCCTTCTAAGCCAAGGCCAACAAGCTAGTCGTGCCAGAAACAAGGACCAATGGAGGGGCACTTCACCACCTCTCGCTCTTCCAAATGTTTTAAGTTGTGGGGGCCTTCTTACTAAGCATACATTAAAGAAAAAGATGGGTGAAGGCATTAGGCTGCAGACAAAAATAGCATGAAAGGCATGGAGCCTTTCATGTCCAAGCCACTGGTCTGTGTTTAACCCATGTCATGACCAACAGCCATTTACTCGTAATAGCAACCTTCCTGAACTGAGTTGCTGACGATACAATAACTTCCTCCTGAGAGACAAGCATCTCAGAAAAATTAGTAACTCCACCCACAATAATTCTCCAAGGAGATTTAACAGAGATTTAACAGATTGCCGAAGCACAGAGACCAAGTGACACTCACAGGCTGGGCATGGTTCTGGACGTACTGGCAGAGGGTTACAGCTTGCTGGGGCCACCTGGGGACATGTCCTCAGCCACCCCGTCCATAACGTCACACAGAAAAGGCAGGGGCTGGGGAGGGAGCATCAGGGACTGGGTCCAGCCAGTCTACGGGTGCAACTTAATACTGCAAAATGGGTTACAAATTTCTCACAGGGCTGGTAAACGCAACAGAGTCCTTCCAGAATCAGCCTCCCACACAGGTCAAAGACCCCATACATGCATAATTCTCTGGCTTCAACATGAAAGCTCTCTTCTTTACATAAATGACCAAGATCATGAAAACTGAAAGCAGAATATTAAGGAGTTCACAACTATGAACCATACTTGATATGGATCTTCTCCCACAGCCCTCTTCAGAAGCAACACAGGAAATACCAAGCAAAGGTCTAACATCCAATATTTCTTCCGAGTTGAGAGTAATTTGACAAAGTAAAAGGAATTCTGCTGGATCCTGCTGCTGTCAACATTTTAAATACATTTTTTTGACCAAGATAGAGTATATCACAAGGTCTCCTGTATGACAGGCAGCAGCTTCTCCTCACAGAACTGAAGTCACTAATGAGCTACAAAGCACTTCCATGATCATAATCACTCTCAAAATTATTACAGAATACAAATGAAACCAGAATCATTAGAGACAAATGTTTTCTAAAGAGTTTGATCATACTTAACTGATCACCATACTGACAAGACAAAAGTATTCTTGCAAGCACAGTGAAGCACTGGATATGTTGTATCACACAAAACACTTTCAAAGGGTCACCTTCCTTCTCAGACAAGTGGCTGAAATTTGGCAAGGGCAATCAACTGAGGTCCACCTGAACACAGGTAGATAATTTGAATGAAGAAGAGAAAAACAATGTTAAAGAATGAGGGATGCAGCAAAGGAAACAGACTCAAAACTTGCTATTGGAGTCTCAGTAACACTAAAGTAAGCATGATCTTTGACCCTTAGCTTGGAAGTCAAAAAGCCCACCCAACTGAAAGAGATGTCCAAATTGCTGAGTGCAATTGTCACCAACGGTGAGTGCACCAAATGACCACGCTGATGGCCTGTTATGCCCCAAGCCATAAAGACCTCCCCACCACAAGAAACATGCACATGAAGAAAGTAGGGGAGCAAGCAAGGGTCTTGCCAACATGCTCCCTCTTTGCAAATGTAGGATGCAACAAGCAAAAATAACCACCCTGTGAAGGGTGGCTTAATATTTATCATTACACTTGGTGCTTTTTGTGCATTCACGTCCTTAGAAAAGACTCTTTACAGACACACAGAGTCAGAGTTTTATGAAGTGGGGTAGGGGCTTCATTCCCACTGATTTCAGCATGGTTCACGAAAAAAAAAAAGCTTCAGCCAAACTCCTATCAGCTTCCTCCCCAGAGGCACATATAAAGGAGGCCAGAAAAGAGAGGACTGTATTCAGCACGGAAAGAAATTACAACATATCCAGCAGGATGCATGGCCAGCCTTTGGAGGATGGAGGAAAATGGGCAGAGTTCACTGATAGTGTTAGCTGAAGGGGAGGAAATGGAAGGAATTGGAGATAAGGTCAAGGTTGCTGGACTGGAAAACTGCCAAAAGTGGGAGAGAAGGAAGGGAATGGGAAGAAAGAGGAGGATGTGCATTTTAACCAGCAGGAAACCAGTTGAGATGAAATGCCGGGGAGGGGAAACCAGAGACAGGAGATAGGTGATTGGAAGAAGGGCAGGAGGGCAAGAAGGAGGAGGAAATCTCAGGAAGTCAGAGTTAAGGTAGTAGCTGAAATCACACAGATGGAGGAGATTCCTCATGCCTAAAATAGATGCATTTGGAAACTGTGGGTAAGAATTACCACAGCTGCACCCCAGCACTCAAACTCAGCTACTCTGAGGACCTCCATCACTGCAGAAACCCTTGCTGTTCCCTATAGCTGACATTTTCACAGCCATGGGAGCATGACTGACTCAGCACCCTGACGGACAGAACAATAATAGAAAGGTTAATCTGATTACATCCTAAGAAGCAGAAATTGTCCATATAGGCAAAAAGCAATACAGTGTGTTTGGGGGCATGCATCACGCTCAATTTCCACTCCCTGTCTAGTTTTGTAAACACGCACCCTCTCTACTAGACAGACATCTGGCTTTTCTACTTGCTAGGTTTTCATAGCATTTGGTAGCTCAGAGATGGTTCACTCTTCATCCTCAGACATGTGGCTGAGGTGTCACATAATTGTACAAATGAACGGTGCTAAAAGACAGTTCAGAAGTCATCAAAAACGACGCCATTATATTATAATAAAGCTGTTCAGAAATACCATCTTGATTGTTTTTCTAGTTTATTTCTGCTGAGGCTGAACCTCAGCAGAATGAGAAGCTGAGTCATTTCAAAATGCAAAGTTTCTTATACTCTTTGGCTACAACTAGCTTTGGAGTTGCTCCAGGTTTACAGCAGCAGAGATGCGACTGAAAGTTTACTTGCTTAATTGATCACTTATACAAAGAACTTGTAATTCAAAAAGAAAACAACTGTACATCTATGGTGTGGTGTCAAATGGTCACCTAGGTAGAATTACATTGCAGACCACTTTCTGTTTCATCAACAGCCACAGTAACATTGACAAAAGAAAGAGCTGCCTGGCAGTGAGATTACCAGCCTAATTAAGAATGGGGGGCTCTAAGTTACCTATCTGACACACTGGAGTTCCCAAGTGCCTGGAGGAAGCACCTTATCTTCCCTACATACAGGGTTTATTGACCACTGCACCTCTGAGACCCAGAGATAGTTCTCCATGATATGTCTTTAAGAAGCAAAAGTCCCAAGGAACCAAAGGCTGTGGAGCTGTGTGACGCATCTGATGCTTCTTGGGTAAGTTGGTGCTTTTGCTGCTCTGCAAACCACGGTAGCAGTTCAGAGCATTCGAGAACACTGTAGCGTGGATCTCTGATGAGTTCAGCTCTGGAAAGAACAGCCCTATCTCTGCTGCCAGGTTGGCTCTGGGACTGCAGTGTCCCGAGAGGCTCCTGGTGAGGCTCTTCGCATCCCTCATGGGAGGCAAGTGCCAAGTACCCATGTACCCAGCCCCTCTCCCAGGGGGGAAACCATGACAAGAGCTATTCCTCTGCCACCTCTGTGCAGACAGCAGTTCTGAAGCACTACTGAACATGTTTCCCTTTCAGCCCTCACCTGCTCCTCCATTTCAAGCAGATCAGTGCTAGATATTTGCTGATGTTGGTGATGGGACCAATGCATTTCTCAGAGTTCCCATGTATCATCAGTCCCCTCCCCATCCCACCAGCCCCACATCCTGAATGCCCAAACCAATCCATTAAAGAAGCCCAATTCTGTTCGAGACCCTCCCAGAAACCTCTCACTGATGCCTGCAGTCTCTCATGCCAGAGCATGTTTGAAGCACTATGCTACTCACAAGGGATAAATCCTCCAGTTCTCTACCTGCCAAGAATGATGCTTCACCTGGTGACATCCTCAAATCCAAAGCAGAAAACATATCAAATCAAACTATACCCACGCACTGCCCCAGCCCAGAACCCAAACACCATCAACAAAGCAATAGCACTGGTGTGGGATGTGAGAAAGAAAATCCAAAGACTGCTGATACTGCCAATGATCCTTTTTAATCTGACACCAAAAAATGAAGAGCAGAGGCCTCAACTTGCAGCTGCTGGAGAACATTTGCTGCCACGGCGGCATTGCCAGTGTCTAGGACCAAGTTGTCTAACCTGGCTCTACCTGGTTGCATCTGATGTGGTCTAGCACAGATGCTGACAAGCACTGCCATAGGTACTCCATTCCTACATGTTTGGAGGAAAAAAATTAATAGGGCTCTGTAATAGGGCATGCTGGGAACTCCTGATAATGACACGCCTCCACAGAAGCAAAATAAGGCTTGAAATATGAATGTTTCTTAATAACGGTGGGAATGCTTTCAAACCCAAGAAGAAGAAAGCCTAATTGTGGACAAGAGCTGTCTGCTCTTTTACAGGTTTTGGGTTGGAAAACTCAAAAAAGAACAAAGAAATGGTGATAAACAATTTCTCCTTGATTCCTCCAGGGATCTGAAAAGACATGAGACCTTGGTCCTGCCATCAGTTTTCAATCTCTTTCTGCTCAATTATATTTTGTCTTTTAATGACATCCTCTCCTACCTCAGCTCCAGGAGAGCTATTCCTGATCTGCAGAAAGACTGTAAAAGACTAAGTTTCAAAACCCACGGTTTTGGAAAGGAAAACATCGTGCTGATTTTACTTCACCTAACAGCCACAGTCCAGGCTCTGAGAACACATCAGAAAACGTGGAGCCTGCAATGTTAATGCTTCTGCATCTCACATCTTCTCGTTGCCTTCTATTAATTTTTCTCTACAATTTAAAAAAACAAGTAGACATTTAGGATTCAAACCTGATTAAATAAACAACACTTTTCTAATGGTATACCTCAGACAACATTAAAGCTACATGGAGTCATATCAGACACGGTGAAGTTTTTATTGCCGAGACAGAACAAGGAAAATTACATTATAGGCAGGCACTGCCAGACAACTCACAATAAAATTCCCAGGCATGTCTATTTATCTCACAGTGGGTTTGTCTGCCGCCTGCTTACCCAGGTTTGAATTATACTTGGGCCCTTCCTTAGCACCCATCACCTTCCAGGTGTTTTTCATAAATAAAGGTGCTGACAGTGCCCTGTAAATTAGGGACAAGAAGGAGGCAGCAATATGCCCACAGCCACGTGGAAAGCAGGTGGCAGAGCCGGGCAGTAACATGGCAAAGTGCCATGTCTGACTGCAAACCCCAGCCCCACTGTGCTGACAGAATGGGGGGCCCAGAGTATTTTGGTTTTGTGAATGTGCTTGTAGCTACAAGGTTTAGAAAGTGTCTGGGACAGCTCCACCCAGAGACGGCCACAGGGAGCAGGTGGGGAAAAGCAGCAGCAAAACCAAGGAGAACACAGGGCCACTCTAGCATGGGAGAAGGATTCCCAGACCCTCGCAGGGAATAAGCCGAAGCACAGGGTCCCCATCCCAACTGCAGTGCAGGCAGCATCGAGGGCAACCACCAGGCTCACGCAGACAGCCAGTCCGTTCAGAAAGAGAAAGAAAAATCTCCCTTCCCACAAAGATGAGCAGCACCCCCGGGAGATGGCACCAAAAAAAAATAAATACCTCCCATTACCGCCAGCCTGAGAAGTTCCCCGGGCCCCACAAAGGCAGAGGAGACCCCCTCATGGTTTTGAACCCCGGGCTGTGCTTCCCATCCTTCACTGCCTTGCAGCTGCAGGGGGGTTAATGGTTGAAACAAAGGGATGGCGCTGAAGCATGACATGACTCTGGGCTGACACTTCGCCTCCCTTCCTTCCCCGCTGCATCTTCCCATGTCCGTGGCAGCTCTGCCATTGCCACTGCACGCAGTCCCCTCGGCTCACACCCCACAGGGACAACGCTACCTGAAGGCACCCCGGCAGCAGCCCCAGGGCTCTTCGCCGGCTGCAAGAAGATTTCCCAGAGGCACGAAGAAGCGAGCAGCACCAGCTCCTCTGCAAACCACACTGTGCAAAGCGCAGCCTTTTTGCCACCCTGCTGCAGGCAATGCCAGACCTCCTGTGCCTAAGCATGGGACACCCTCGCCAGAGCCAGGGAGCACCCAGGTCCCTTATGTGACCAGTCTGCCTGGCAGATGATCCAAAGAGATGATGACACTTGGTTGTTGTTATTCCGTTCCTACTGTGCAGAAAGCCTGCCGGCATCCAGCTCAGAACAAACCACCCGCTCCTCCCTTGTGCACTTCAATGGCTGCACGGCCCTACGTTCCCCAAGTCACAGCGGGCTGCCTCGCAGCTGCAAGCGCTTGACACCCTGCCACCAGGCACAGGAGAAGTGACACATGGGAGGTCCCACAGACAGACACCGGCTCCCCAGCATAACATGGGTCCCAGCCACCAGCAGGAGCGAGTGCAAGAGCCGTCAGTACTCTGTATTAGCATCTTCCCTAACAAATCAAGGGACTTTATTGCAGATGCTAATCTCCTTTGGCATTACTTAATTTGCTGCCTTTAATCATAGAGAGCAGCTGGTCATGTAAACATTCAAATCCATGAATTAACCTCTGGGTCCACACAGGAGCCAGGCAGAGTCTGCATGGCTCAGCCACCACATCCTGCATCTTCACTGTCTCTCCTGCGTTCAGGGATACCTACTCAAGCAACAAAAAGGGCTTACATGGCCATTTGATTAATAAAGAAACAATTTAACTGTTTCATTGCTTTCTGAGCATAAACATCAAGGACCCCTGACAAAACAATGGCTCTTCTCCCCAGCAACCATGACACGGTGCTGGCTATAGGGGCTGTGCTAGGGCACCAAAGGAAAGGCAGGATTTCAGGGACTGCCCCGGACAGAATAAACAAAGTCAGGACATTGTTTGCAACTGGATCTCATCTATAAACCGGAAGAGTGTCTTTTCTCAGCACCATGCTAACAGGGGATTGCAGCTCCAGCCCTGGGAAACTCCTCAGCACATGCAAAGCCGGTGAGCCAGCTTCCTCCGGCAGTGGAAGGGGAGAGCGGTCACTGTTCAGGTTGGTAACAGCACTGGAAGGGGTGCATGACCCCAAAAAGCCCCACCGACAGCTTCAGCTGCCCCCTCGGACTGTGAAATTATCAACAACATGACATACTCAGAGCAGTTTCAGCCCGTAACTATCTCATACAAGCAAACAAGAAGTCTGACTGCTAGGGACAGAGCGAGCCCATGCTGTACCCACAGACAAAGTGCACCAACTCCGACTGACTCACAGGGGCACTATCAGCATAAGTATTTTGAGAGGTGCTAGTACTTTTAATAAAGGAACACCAAGTGCACTTGATTTCAGAAGGAAATAGTGGGTACTTTCAGGACTTTGCTAATTTTGAAGCAAATCTGATTTGTGTATGGCCCAGGTGAAAGCCTCTGAGTGGGTGGAGGATGCACACAGACATGGGAAAATACCTGTGCACATCTGTATAGCCCCTCCAGGTCTCCATTTCAGCGTGGCTGCTCTGGCCCTCACTGGCCTCCCAAGCCTCAGGCAGACCAAGGGTCTGCCATGCCCAGATTTCTCCCGACCCATTGCCAGCCCCGCACAAATGCACACGACAAGTGAATGCGACAACCTACAGCAGATCCTCAAAGCAGATTAATTTTTGTCACCTCCTGCAGTTATCTGTAAGGGTAGATTATGGATACAGGCTGTCAGTGCCTTTTTTGCTCATCAAATCCCCAAACTTTGCCACTGCCTAACTTTGTGCTGGTTGGCTGCCATGGGGGAAAAAAGCCACCCGCCACTCAGAGCTGTTGCAATAACTGCTGATAAAGGACAGCCGCCTTCAAAACTGTATTGGCTTGTTCTCAGCTGCTTGTAAAACACTTTGAAGCTTCACAATAGCGCTCCCCGGGCTGCAAATCCCAACAAACCTTTCATTTTATTTTCCCCTCTACAGCTACTGTTGCTGCAGCAGCATAACGGCTGCCTTGAATTTCTCTCTTTGTCTGCTCAATAGCATCCTGGTGCTATCGGTGCTGCCGGCGGGAAGGAGCTGCCTTCTGCCGCGCTCCTCGATCATTGTTTCCCCGTGCCTAAAGAGGGACGGTGACTGCCACTGCTGCTGGGGGAAGGCAAGAAACAGGCCTGGGGTCATCCTCTACCACATGCCAGCAGTGCTCAGCTCAACTGACAGCTGCATGGATGGGGTGTGTGGATGGCAGAAGGCGGGGGACCATGGGGACACTGCACAGGGTGGGCTTGGTGGAGTGCCAGAAGGGCTGAAGGCATCTTGAGAGGCCACAATGCAACGCTGAAGATGCAAAGGGCAGTCCTGGGGATGCCAGAGGCACCAGGCAGCCCAGGGATTCCCCTGCCCGGGGGGCCTGGGGGCTCCATGCTGGCAGGGCCACTGTGCTGTGCTGGGCCATGCTAAGGTCCCCGGTGCTCCAGGTGACTCTGCTGGGGCATCAGTGCCCAGAGGGCTCCCCTGGCCCTTCTGGGTGCATCTCCTGGGCACCACGATGGCAACAGCAGCACCTGGCCATTTCAAACTTGATTTTAAAAGTCAGGTTGGCTTTAAGAAGCTGATCCAGTTCTCCTCCCTGAGAGGAACTGATTTACTCCCATGCAGCCTGAGGAAGGGATGAGCAGACCTGCTCTGGGTCCCACCTTGAGACCCGAGAGCAGGCCTGGGCCGCAGCCACATCTCCCTGCCTACACCAGGCTGGTGCAGGGGCCATCCTGGTCCTTCCTCTGCAGGGAGCTGAGGGAGAGATACTGAGTCACCTTCTTGTTTTTCTTCTGCCTTAGCCCTTGTATCGAAGAGGATGGAGACCACCATCTTTCCATCCAGAAGGAAGAGACAGGACTGTCAAGGGAGCTGAGGTTTAGCTACTACGTGTCCTCGTATCCCCTCCCCTTGCCACCGCTCTCGCAGGCTCAGGAGACAGCCAGCGTGCCAGCCAAGGACTCTGATCATCCCTTCCCACCTCATCTAACAGCTTCCTTTACACCTACAGACCACAAACATTTGGGTTTGTTTTTATAATAGTGTGTGTGCCATATGGCAAGACAAAATACACTTCCCACAAGTATCTCCACAAGGCAGAAATACGAAACGCGGCTGGTTGTGACGGGGTGGTGGGAATCAAGGGAAGGAGCTGAAGAAGCCGGCGCTGCAGCTGGGCAGCAAGAGCCATCTCCCAGGCTTTGCATCCTGCACAAAACAGGCACTGGAGAAAAATACAAGAGGCAGTGCTGGGAAGCCAGAGACTCAGTGGCCCTTTCAGTAAAGTGCTCTCTGCTATGTAACCACACTTATCTTGCTTCTTCACATTTTCCTATGGATCTTGCTGGTTTTGGAGTACATTTAGGGAAGAAAATGGAATTATCTCTTCCCAGCCTGGCTTGTATTCTAAACCAGACTCCTGAGAGATGCATCTTTGAATTCCCTAATGGAAATCTCACTTTTTTCTAGAGATAGCTATTATAGTCCTCAGGGACACACATAAAGGCTGGGCAATGGCTCCATCACCATTGTCTTCTCAAAAGAGGGAGCTTTGCTCAGTCCTCACAGAGCGCACCTGTAGGCACATTCCCCAGGGGACTCCCAGGTCCAGACCCCAGACAAACACAGGTCCCTTCCTCCAGCCACCACCTACAGCACCCACAGACTCGTCCTCCTGTACCCAGCCAGGGCACCATTGGGAGCTCCTGCTCCTCAGCAAAGAGTCACACAGAAAACTATCCCAGTACAAACTCAGTACAAAAACTTAGGGAAGAGTAAGGGGATATTTATTTTAACCCAAACCTGATTTCTCTAACATGTCACTCACACCTGCACACCTACAAACTCACACACCTTTCACCAAAAGGTAGATGTCCATGTGGTTTGGTCAGGGTCACTGTGTGTCACACAGAGGACAAGGGACATCCACTAGCAAGTCCTAACGACAGCTCAGGCATCCCTCCTCATTGACAGCAAATAACTGGGTTTTGGACACATTTTTCACATGCTTTAGGACTCAATGGTTATTACAGGCTGATCTTTATCTCAGCATATTGCTTACTCATCTCTCACAAACCCCAGGAAAGCTGCTGCCTGTTGTCTCATTTTGGGCACCTTATCTAAGCCTTCCTCTTGGGACCACAGGAAGCGCAATGGCACATCACAGTGTAATCTTGCTGACGTTATCAGGGAACAGGTCTTCTAGTGATGAGCCATCTGTGCTGTGGCCTTATCACAGCACAGACGTCCTGGTCCTGATGCAAACCACATATCCCGCAGTGTTTACCCATCTGCTTGCTGTCGGTTGTGTCTTTGGTCATCAGCACAGGCCATTCCTGCATCCCTTGTTCTTAGTGTTCCTCCTGGTGTTTTCACACGCATTTTTCTGTTCACACTCCATCCACACTAACCTTCATGTTTCCACTACAAACTTCTACAGTTACTTCCACCAAAGGCAGGATTTCTATTATAAATCACATGAACACTGCTAGTATGTTTTAAGTCTAAGCCAGCCAGGCTAGCTCCAACTGCTAGTAACAGCCTGGTTCACCTTTAACGGTGTTTTACATCAATGTAGACAAATGGCTCCTCCAGGCAGCTGGCTTACGAGCTTCTCAAGGTCAAAGTACCTCCAATCACAGGAACATGAGCAGCCCTCAGGCCACCTTGCCTTGCCTGAGCACTGAGACATGCCTGGGGCACAGCCACAGGGCAGCAGGCAGGAACTTGAAGGTCTGCAGGGACGGTGTGTCCACACGGACAGCCAGAGCACCCAAGAACAGGCCAAGGCAGAGAAGAGACGGAGATGCAAGCTCTGGGACATGCCTCAGCCACTGCATTCATCCTCATCTGTGCTACAGGGACCTCAAATACTCCAGAAATAAGCACCTGAGATTCCACCTTTTAGAAAATGAATTGCTGAAACATGACTACTAGTAACAAAATAAGAGCCTTACCACTGTGGATGGGGAATTTCCTTTTCCCCCATACATTCTCCCCATGTCAGAAACGTAACTCAGAAATCACTAGATGTGCACCAAAGGTTAAGCACTGTGTACAGTGGCTTTACAGAGAGTGAGAGACCTGAGAGCTGAAACCAAGTGTGAACAACTCCACCTCCCAGTCTTTATTCATCATTAGATTAATGCTGGAGAAAGCCCATGAGAGAAAAAGTGTACTCTCCAGCAATGCTACATTGTTTCAAAAATTAACAACCACCTTCTATTATGTGTGCTTGGAGGATCCTGGAGCACTTACTGACAAAGAACTGCCTGAAAACCACGCTATGGGGTGGGTGATTTCCCACCCAATTCCTTCAAGGGAAATGTTGAGGCACGGAAAGGTGAAAAGAAGATACATATGTTTGCAAGAAGAATCCCTTCATAGTGGCAGGCATGGCTCCCAGTCCTGATTCACAGCACGGTGCCAACAGGGCTCCTCCTCCTGCAGTGGCAATTACCCAAAACCACCGTTATTCTCTCAGTGTTACTGAAATGTAATTTCCACCTCACTAATCATAGGTGAGACCATATGACCGGGCAATCCAGACTCCCTGGACAATGCCAACAAACAAAATTGAAAGTCAGTAACTCCCACCTGGTACTGTTAAACTCCAGAAAAGCTCTGAGCTGAGAGAGTTTCCAGGACAGACTGAGCATCACCTTCTCTGTGCGCACCAACCGCACATCTACGACTCCTCAACGTTACTCCTCCAACAGCTGCTGCAGTAAATCAGAGGGCTGCTAATCTAAGTGTAATAACTCATCCCAAGTGCTGCCTCATCCACATGGAGGAGCCACGAAGGGAACACATGCAGTGCAGGTAAGACACAAATGCAACATGGGTGAAAGAATCTGTTCTATCTACCACAGAGGACCAAAGTACTGAAGACGCAGCAAGAGCCCAGGCTAGCAAATGCAAGCACAAGCTCTCCAAGGATGCCATGCAACCATTTCTATCGCCGACACCCAGACCCCAGGCCGGCTGCTGGATCCTCAGCAGTGCACTGCTTACAGGTCCTTCAAAGTCAGCTCCCATGCCTGGGACATCATCTGACTCAAGGCTGAGCAGGTCTGGAGGCTCTCGGCAATGGGAAAGATCGAGCCAGCCCAACCATTTTGCCCTGGAGCCTGACTCTCTCATCCCAGGGGAATGGCAGGTCCCACAGGGAGCTGCTTGTTGCCACCTCCTCTCATGCCTCACTCAGAGTCTGAGCCTGAGGGAACTGCCCTCACCTCTCAAAGGACACAGGGAGCCTCCAGTACACCACGGGATGACTCTGGTTTGCAGTTCCCAGGGCTGGGGAGTTTGACCAGCCCGCTATCAGTTCAAGCTAATGTGTGTGTCACTCCTTCCCTTGCAACCGCCAGGGGCTTGTAGGTCAGAACTAACCCCTGGGGCTGCTTTTGCTGGGTATTTGTCAACTGCTGCAGACCACTGAGCAAATCTATAAGTTACTGTCTGCGTGAGCATCACCGACTAACGGGACAGTGTTTCTGCACAGGTTGCAATTGTGAGTGTCTTTCGATTCTGTGTCTTGAGTGTGCACCAGCGTCCATGAGCCAGGATTCATAGAAACACCAAACTGCTTCATTAACCAAGGTGTGTCAGAGCCATGGAGAGATGGAGTGATGCTCATGTGCAAACTATGTGACAGTGAGGAATAGGCTGAGGAACTTCTCCAAAGAGCTGCACAGGCAGCGATGATGATGAAACCCTGAACACATGTGACAGCTTTGGAGCTGCCACCAGTCGTCTGCCATCACTCACCCACGTGAAGCCTGTGCACACACAAAAAGGAACAATTTCTCACAAATTCATGCCTGCTGTCAAAAAAAGGCTGCAGAGAAAGTCATGTACGTTTAACTGTCCCCTTTCTGGGAGGTGTCTGAGACATTAAAAGACATCTGTGTGGATTTGTGGTCGTTATCCTTCATCACAAAAACTATCCACCATGTTAAGCCACAAAACTAAAGGGATTTTGGTAGGAATAACTAAATGAATGGCTACATAAATATCCCAGATTATATGGATTTGGATCCAGAGCTGGTTTTGGTTTTCCTCTATCATCTTCCTGCCAAGAAGGCAGAACACAGCCCGGGTGACAGATGAAGGAGAGCATCACACAGCACCTGGGCCTCTCCATTAACGCCAGGTGCCACCTCTTCCTTGAGGAAGGAAGGAAAGCAGGGACAAGTGGCCAGGCAGGGCTGCAGCCGGCAGCACCATCTGCCGCCAGCCCTCACACAGTCCCGGTGAGCTGCGGGGGCTGATGCTCGGGCAGAGAAATCTCCTGCCAGCTCCCAGCCCAGAAACAGCTTCTCTGCAGAAAGCTGCCAGCCATATCCTGGCCTGAACCAAAAGATAAGTGTAAAATTGTGTGTAGTGGAGTTCCGGGAGGCAACCAGCACAGGCCAGTTTAGCATCCCCCACCTAGGACCAAGCTGGGGAGCAAAAGCCTGAGCACAAGGGAAGCAAAGCAAAATCCCCAAAACTGTAAGGCATCGGCACAGCCAGACAAACTTCTCCACGCTCATATCTCTCTGCTCTCCTTATAAAGTCTCTTGACTTAATATTGGGCACCAAGTTAGAAAAGTGGATATGCAGCCACAATCTTCCATTTAATTTCCACAGTTTTGTCCCTTTTGTTCGGCTGGAAGGTCTCCTTCCATCCTGAAATTCAGCAGAGATGGAAAAGGTTTCTGTTTACACACTGGAGTTTTATTTATGCAAACTTTCTTAAATTATTATTACCCCCTTTTTTATAGCTTTAAGAGGCACACTAAATCTACAGAATAACTTTTACCCAAGCAGGCAGCCAACATACAACTGGTCCCACAGTACCTGCAGCTCTGCTGACCCGTGCCCTGGACACACAGCAGAGGACACAAGGTTGCAGGGAGATCCCCTGGCTGTGCTGCCATCAGGCTTTTGTCCACCTTCATGACACTCAAAGCCCACTCAGAGGAGGACCTCCTGACTGCATCTATGCTTTTTCTGCAATCTGGAAAATCATAGAATTGTAGAATCACAGAATGGTTTGGGTTGGAAGGGACCTTAAAGATCACCTCGTTCCATCCCCCTGCCGTGGGCAGGGACACCTCCCACTAGATCAGGTTGCTCAAAGCCTCATCCAGCCTGGCCTTGAACATCTCCAGGGATGGGGCATCCATGATGTCACCAAGCAAATGTAGTGTCTCAGGCAGTCAGGCAAACATCTGGAAGACAATCACTGGCAGGGCTCAGCCTCCTCCGCCATGCCTGGCACACCAGTGCAGGGGGAGCCCTGCCACAGCAGCACAGTATCCATCTTTCACAAGAGGCTTTAATCAAGATTCTTCTGTTGTTTGAGAAGAAGCAACACAGGCAAATCTTAGGAAACATAAACCTCATTCGTGATAAAGAAAAACCTGCTATGAAAGTTCTAAGAACTTAATTGCTAGAGCATCCTTGACCACTCACTGCCAGACACTTTGCAAACTATCTTTTGCCTCATCCACGACCAGCTTTTTGCCAGCAGGCATACAGAGCATTTACAAAGAAGGAGCTGCAGGTATAACAACACTCATCCTTGCTTTAAAAGATGCACAACAGTGACTGTCAGTTAACCATAAACCAGTGCTGGGAAGTTGATGATCCAAACTCAGGTAAAGATCAGTGTTTTCAGGGGCCCCCCACCCTCCCAACAGCTGCAGGTTTCAGCTGCACATTTGCACCACCAGTTCAGGGTGAATTCTCAGCTGGGAGAGCTCCCCCATAATCTTCATGTGCCCCCCTCCAGCCATGCCCACTTTTGGGAAACCCATGGCTCTGTCTGCATAGGTAAGGAAACGTCTCTTACATTCTGCAGGGCATCTTGATACTGTGGCAGTGACGAGAGCTGTGACTCAGAGTGGTACGGGGACAACCCTTTCCTCAGAGTCCTCAAGTCCCCTGTGCTGGACTGCTGCAAAGACAACAACAGAAAACAGAACAGTTTGTATTAATGAGAAGAAGGAAAGCTGTGCCCCTCCTGCTGTACTGGCTTTTCCCATGACTGCTTCTGTCCCATAACCTGTTCCCATCGCTTCTCCCTGCAACAGCAGTAGCAGTGAATATTGTAATAAAATGCTTTTTCCATGCCCACACCTAGAAAAAAGATTTGCAAGCAATTGGAGGCAAACTGTTCAAGGTCTACTCCATTAAGCAATACAGCAAGAAGGCATTTCTATTCTACCCAAGTTCCTACACGTTTATTAAAAACATTACTTAAGATGCAAAAGAAGACATATTTTTAAGACTTACGATTAAATCAAAATCAGCAAAAGAAATCCACCAAGAGACATTTTCTAGATGTTTCTTTTTAAAACAGCATAGCCTATGCCAATCACCTGCATGCAGAAAGCAATGAAAGTTGGTAAACAGTGCTACTGTGATTCACCTCAGCTTGCAAATGTGTGTGACAGAAACAGTTTCTTACTTGGTTATAAGTTTGCATTCACCCACAGGTCTTAAAGTCAAATAAATAAAGGTAGTCTATACGACCCTAGAAATCAAATATATGCAATCAATAGTCTGGGCTCAAAGGGAGAAGAAGCACTGGGTGGGGAGAGTACTGAATAATCTCCCTGAGACAAAGTTTCTGCCTCACGTTGTTAGTTTTCTCTGTCTGTGACTGTGAAACGGGATGGTCCTAGAATGACAGGAGTTTCTCATTTATAAGAGTACACCCATAAAAAGCCAATACACAAGTAGCCAAAATCAAAGGTCTGCGAGAAGATTGTATCTTTCTATTATCAGCAAACATCCTCACTAATGTTTCATATTTTTAAGAGTATCAGGTAGTGCACTGTCCTCTGTTTTAAAGCTACAAAATCATGACCTTTGAGATTTTGATGCTCCGTTAAGCCTTTTGACTTGCATTTGCTGCAGAAATGATGTTTTCTACTTCAAAAGAGCCAAAGAAAAGCCACTGGTGCAATAAAATTTAACAGGAAATCTCATAAATCAGCTCAACTGTATATAAAAACCTCTCAGTAACCCCAAAGGCTGACCACAACTGAGACTTGGGGGACTGTGGCCGTGCACAGGTCTCTGGAAATATGGAAAGTTCATTTCCATTTCTTGCTCCCATTTAGGAGAGAATTGGTGCATTCAGAGTGAACACATAATTTTCTGTCAGTGTCAGAAAACATTTTCTTGTAGCTACATGGACTGTTTTAGGACATATTCAGCTTTGTTTTTATTTCAAAATGTTGTTTTCTTAGGTTGAAACATCTAGCATGACCCAGTGCTTTCACAACCATTCTGGCACATGCACTCTTACCAACTTTCCTTTTACAAGCTGTGAAGAGAAGGGCAGTTTTCAAGAGAGCCATTGTGAGAACGGGATGCTAGTTGTGTATCACCCAGTCTGCCAGGAACTGTTGTGCCTCACATCGAGTCAAGTGATAGCGAATGAGTTCAGTATATTGGATGTCTGGGATTCCCTTGAATTTACAGGGTGGCATCAGAGAAGATCATGGCCTATATTTCTTTCCCATTCCATAATAGTGAGTCAGAGACAGAAAGATCTGAAGCAGATAACTCCTTCTGAAGCTAAAGAGTGACTGCTGCAAAACTGAGTTTCCTCCGTTGTGCCTGGGAGGTATATACTTTCAAAGGAAGGTCAACAGGTCACAAAGGAAGACGATGAGAAGACTCTTGGTTTACTGGCACTGTCCCAGACACGTGATGTGTAGGTGTCTCTTAGTGGCTGTCCTGAAAGGATTTTACCCTGGCTGGTCATGCTTCCGCTGCCCTGCTGCATGCAACCTCTTCTTCACTATTGTATGTGCACAGGGAGACAGCAACCTCCTGGAGAGGTGCCAGCACCCTGCACCCGCTCCTTTAGTTTGTCAGCTCAGGAGCTCACGCACCCTTCCCTGACATCCGTGATGATTGAGCACTTGAATGGGCAAGGGAAAAGCAGAATAAAACAGCAGAGTGAAAATATGAGGTTGTAGCTTTGTGCTGGAGACCCCACAGGTCACAGCTCTCCCCAAAGGCTCTGCTCCAGAAGGACGTGCACTGCCTTACCAGTGTTCAGAGGCCCTGGATTGCTCAGACTTTTGCAAACTGCACAGAGACTTGCAAGGTGCCACATGCTTATCAGACACCAGGAGTGTAGAAACAGGCATGAGAAAGAGAGATTTGGTGGATGTTTGTTGGCCTCCCAGAAACTGGTTCTCTTGCCCCCCGATCTGAATGGCTTGGTCTACATTAGACACAGCACGTGTTTCATCACACTCCAGCGTATCCTCATAGAAAGTCAAAACATCTCGCCCACCAAGGGAAATAGGGCAACCAGACCTAAGTCTAGTCAACACACAATATCATACTGCTGTGGCTAAAAATACGACAGTTTAAATTAATTTAATTTAACTGCCCTATGCTCCTGCCTGGAGCAAGAGTCTGCATTAATTTCAATTTGGCTTAAATTGGTTGAAATTGTGTTGGTAAATATACAGATACAGTCAAAACTCTGCTCTAATAAGTGTTTATAATGGATTAGTTCTATTGCTTTTTTTAAAGCAAATCCTATTTAAGACAGTGCACTTGTGTGTGACAAAACTATTGTTAGGTTGTTTCAGTGGCTGCTGATTATGAATCTGACCTAATGCATTCAACCTGATGGAAAGATTCCCACTGAGTTCAATGAACATCAAAACAAGCTCTTAATTAAAGGAAAAAGGAAAAAAATGAAAGAAAAAGAGAAAAAAAGACATCGAAGAAATAAAAATGCTGAACAGAGATCTATCCAGAAGAGGAATGGGGTGGGTTTGGTAGGGCAAGAAGAACCTTAATCTGCCATTATTTGTAACGTATCCATGTTGCAGATGGCCAAAGAACCACTTTTTCCTACTGCTGTCAGCCATAAAGCCAGTCCCTTTCACAAGCACTACACTTTGTGCAATTTTCCTTCTATATTTTCTAGAATTTGCTTCAAAATGTATCTTATTCTATGATTTTTTATGACAGCCTACCAATCACAGTTCTGCACTATTTATTTTCCTCTCACTAAAAGCAAATTTGTATTTCTTCGCCACAGAAGGAAAACTGCTTTTTCTTCCTTTTTTAAATGAAAATGGTGTAGTGACACGTATTCATCAGACCTCCCTGAACATTTATGCATTCATTGGGCTTTGCTATCAGTGTTAGAGCTAACCAGGAAAAGAAAGTGAATCCCTCATTAAAAAGCAATATGACTAATGATGCATCAGAATGAGTAGCCATTACTGCACTTAAACCTAAATTAAAAATCCTGGTATTTGCATTGTCAATTCACTCACAAAATGAAATCTCTTATTACCTTACCCAATTTTCATTACTGAGATGTAAGTGGATCCCAAATTGCTTTTCTAGTCAGAATGGCATTTTAAAAGTACAATCCCCGATCATCTCTGTTCATCATCATTGTTGCAGATTATCTCAATTAATGGGCAACATGTCTATAATAAATTACCTTTCAGGTAAAATCACTTCACATTTCTGGAGTTTCAAGGAATTTATCAGCAAAATCATTTTCCTCTGAACTAAAACTCCAGGGGAGAGTGCTGTTTCAATTGAACTTTTCTTGGGAATGCTTTCTAAGCTGAAAAGGAGACACAGAGATATTGCTGAGGAGACTCATGGTCAGTCTTTACTTAACCTGATCAAATTCTAAGTTGCATAACCTGAAATACTCTTGTCCCCAGCAAATGCCAACAACTGGCTATTGACTACTCTGGAGTAGCTCTTGCTCTTTTACTGATTTTTTTTTTCAAACACTAGCTTCATCCAGAGGAAAAAAAAAAAGGAAAAGGAAAGAGAGAAAAAGCAAGCATCTCCTGCAAGCATCTCCCAACTTTCATGGTGGTATGGAAGTGCAAGACCTCCCCTAGGTCTAACTCAGCATCACTCCACATGGTGTTGCCTCCCTTTATGGGCCGATGAGCACGGGGATGAGCCTGCAGACCCAACACCTTCGCTTTCAGCGCAAACCTGTGCTACACACTGCCAACACTGACAGCTCCACAGTGGTCCCTCAGACACAATAACTCTTCATTATCTGCAAGTAATGACATGACATTTATTGATAAATTTTTCAACTAGGCAGAACTTGAAGTGACCCCAGAAGATACTGCTCTTGGACCAAAGCCCAAGATCTTTTTCAGCCCTGTTGTGAAAGAAATGGACCCAGACATGCCCCTCCAGGCAGGGAAGGGAGTTTTGCCTACTTATATCAGTGAGAAAAGAACAGGACCAACAAATCAGGTTTTTTAGTAAAAATCGACTGCAAACTCAGCTTTTTCTCTGTCTAGAAAACAGAAGCAATTTGATTATTAACATGGGTGGAAAGTGGCAAGCATTTTCAATCAAAAATAATGTATTGTTTTAAATACTTTAGCTAGAAATTAAAGTCTTGGTGATTACCAAAGCCTAAAATCACATTTAAAAAAAAAAAAAAAAAACAGTAAACACTTGTTGCTATCAGAGCTTTCTATCCTGCTAGCAGGGAGAAGAAATGGTGGTCTCTGACTTTTTGACCTGTTCTGCTGAGTGATTCAATTTGAAAATAACACAAATAACACAAGAAGAGGGATGGTGTTTGTGGTATTTTAAGGTCAAAGTACTACGAAGGAACATTTGTTTTCCTTTCCGTTTCTGTCCAGTGAAGTCAGATCAGTGCTGTGGCCATGCTGAACCAACTGTGAAGATAAAGTGTTGAAAACCTATAGACAAGTTAGACAAATTATCTTTTCTGCTACCCTTTGGAGTTACTCCTGCTGGAAGGGAGAAAAAAGATGTGGATTTAATTCTGAAAGACTTTGATGTAACAAAATTGACCATTCTTAACAGAAATTAAATACAGAAAGACAGAAATTTACTTGACAGATATTTCTCAGCATTTATGAAAGTGATTAGCAAAAAAACCAGAACAATTTCAATTAGAATTATGTGCTGAAGTGCGCAAGGAAAATTAAAAAGAGACACTGTCAGCTTCCAGTAATTCATGAATTAGCATTCAAAACAGGGTTGTTACATAAGTAGCCTTTAATTGAAAACACTATTTTCTCCTTTCACACAACTTGTAACAGCTGAAGGCTGAACAGAGGTTAAAAAAAACAATTAATCATAAATGATCACTTTGACCCTGTGCCCTGCAGAAATATTAACATCTTTAGAAAGAATCACAGCTTCCCTTTTCCCCCCAGACTGTGGGGTCACCTTGGAGCAATTTGGGTGTCTACACACCGGTGTCCTGTGCCTGAGTGTACCCAAGGCACCTGCAGAGCCTTGGCAGGTGGGATGAAGAGCTGTCAGAGACCCACATCCTTCTGCTGCATGGCAGGAGCCAGGAGGGACAGCCCTGGTGGCACCTGAGGACTATGTTCAAGCACCTGAGATGCTGCTCTTATCACTTCTTCGTAACTCACTTGTAACCTCCTGCACTGTGAAAGCTTCCTCTCCTAGTCCACACGCCGTTTAAAAAAAAAAAAAAAAAAAAAAAAAAAAGCAACAAACCAGCACCAATTTGAAGGCCAAGAGTCCTACAAAGCCCCTTTTTGTTTATCTCTGGGGGGTCCCTTTATAAAGGGATGAAAAAATGTGTCCAGAATGAAGAGGAGAATCAAGCATTCGTGAGTCACTGACAGCAGACTTCCCCAAGGACTGTCATTTCAGAGTCTTTATAATAATCAGCTTCATTTTCCTACAACACAGACCCACTGGCACTAAGCTCAAGAGACAGCAGATTACACACAGCACCATTTAAATTTATTAACATTATATCTGCTATTCAACATAACATTAGAAGAAATTATGTATCTTGACATGAAATGCAACTAGATGGAACAAACTCGGTATTGGCAATAGAAGATACCCTTATTGACACCAGTTCAGAAGATTTTCTTTGGACAAATGAATATGTCACACCATCACCCAGCCCTCAGAGAGACAAGCAATTTCCATTTTTTAGTGGCTACTCCACTGTTTTACAAAGTACAGGATTTCCTTTAGCAGTCATTTAAATATCAAGGTGAACCTGGTCTTTAGCAACAGGGCAGGGGCATCCCATCCTGACCATGTAAACCCATAAGGATTTGGGCTTATGATTTGGGTAATTCTCTATATTAAAAAAATGTCATTCTTACTTCATATTCTAGTTTTACCCCATAAATCTTGAATGTTAAAGAAAACTCTGCTAAGACCTTGGCTTTTGATTATATAAATTTGTGAAGAGAAAAAGGAGGAAGGTTTATTTCAGTCCACTGGGTCAGGCTGCCTTCATCTACATGGGCTCTTGTACTGCCCATTACCTCAATTACTTGCCTGTCACCGTAATATAAATTCTTAAACCTACCAGCAGCAATTTTCTAAACCATAATTGTTCCAGCAATTGAAACTGCCTCAATTTCGACACTCAACAACCCATTGTTTGCAACTGGGTAATTAAATGGAAGGTTTAGCTCCAAATCTTTTCCTGTTATTTCCTGCAGCAATTTAGCTAAAGGTACCAACTTCTCTTCAGGTAGGTAAATGGCTTTGATCTAAAATTAGTCAAAACTCAGATGTTACTAACCAATGTCTTTTGCACAAGTACAGGAGGAAAATAAAAAATAATTAGGGGCATATTTAATACATTCAGATGATTAAAAAATGGAAATCACCAGCATTAGCATGTGAAAGACCAAGCAACCAAAGCCCCAAACAACCAGCAGCAATATTAAAAGGCAGCCCCCAGATCCAAGAAGCTCTTTGTGGATGCATTAGCTCTCTCTACCTTACTGAAATTTCGTGGCAAGCTGTTGCGGTCAGTCAGCTAGAAGGGAACAGAAGAACATTATACATTTGGAAACTTAACAGCAAAAGATTATTTTATCATCTTGGAAAAAACTCTATCTTTACCACAGATGACCAAAATAAGCTGGTCTTACATGCAGTACTTGAAAATATATTATTTGAAATTCAACCCCTTTTCCCATATTGATGAATGAAGTCTTGAAGAACCCATTATTATCTGAACAGATATTAACACCTTACCATCCCAATTTAGATCATGGTGACCTCACAGCTGATAAGCTTCATCACCTTACTCTTATTCACAACTACAGATATTTTACCATACCCACAGAGTCCAGTGGCACCATCAGAACACCACTTTGTAAGAACGACCCGGCCCAAGGGATCCTTAGTAAGTCCAGCAGAGCAGTGATATTTTGCTGAGGTAAAGCAAAGCAGAAACACATCTCAAATAATGTGAAGGAGATGCTGTAAAGTGCCTGCCTTGCGTAGCTCTCACGCGGGCACCAGGGCAATGGCCCCAGTTTCTCATGACCTCAGCACCACACTTGAGTGGCCCTTGCAGCTGGCCTTGTGCCCCAGTGAACATCCCCTGCCACACGACCTTGCACAAAGATCTCCTCCTTATCTCATTACTCCATGTTTTAGAGTCTTATGCACCAGGAAGTTGAGGGATGGGCAATTTCACTGTGTGAAGCTAGCAAATAATTGAATTAAGGTTCAGTAATTGCAGTTATCACTACAAGACATATTCAAGCAAAAATAAGCTCAGCAAAGCACATATCTGACTTTAAGTATATGTGAAGAGTCCTATTAGCTTCAACAGCATTTATCAAGGAAGCTGGAAATTACACACATGAGAGTGTAATAAAAATTCAACACATATTTTATTTTGAAAGAACACTGCAAATAAGAAAAAAAAAATAAGGGATAAGATTAAAACTATTTAACATCTTCTGTGTCATGTAATAATACCAGCTTTCTGTAACAGGAGGCATTAAACTCCTTTACACCGGTTCATATCCCTGTCATACACACAGCGCACCCAGGGATCATTCCTTAGACTGGTGACAAAGGCTTTAGAGGACGATGGTCTGCCAAGACTCTCCCAGTTCCCTCCCCAGTACTCAGCCAGCAGGTCACAAGCACAACCTCAGCCAGTTTCATCAGTAAAGCCATTTTCAGTTATTCATGTGGAACTGGAAACCGTACGACCCTGAGAATGAGGCACAGAGCCCTTGTACAGCAGCAGCACAGGGAGCTGTGAGGATGCATTTGGACATTTTGCCATGGCTGGATCTCAGCCATTCGCAAACACAATGCAGGAAAGAGCATACCCACCACCACCTATGCTCTGACTTTTCCCTCCATATCATGAGCTGCATGAATACAAGCTGGAGGGACAAAGCAGCAGATTTCATACAGTTGCAATGGTGACAACTGGAATTCTCTACCGTCAGGGGAGCTAACACTTTAGGAAAGACTTAATAAATAGCAAGAGACAGTCAGTAAGAGGCTTAGCAGATTTTGCCATGTAAAACCACTCTTGGAAAAATATTTTTATTAGTACCTCAGTGGGGTACAGGCAATAAAAGCAGTGCAAGTTTCAAACCTCTTCATTCTCCATAGAAACTGAGGTAGGGAACTATACTACACTGTTAATATTCAAGAGTGTCTGTATTTTTTTCCTCTTTCTTTAGATCAGCAGAGAAAGATCAACCCCACAACTCATGGGAGACTCAGATAATCAGCTCATACCAAATTGCAGTACCTAATTATAATCACACAACTGGCAGGCGTTGCTCAAGAGAGAATATGGGCTGGCACAGCTGAGATTCAGGCATCACAGCCTACAACCCAAATAGAAATGTAGCTCAACAGTTAACAAAGCCAAATGGAGCTATAACCATTGACATCTGGAATGACTCTGGTCTGTGGCTTGTAGGCAATGAGCTTAAGAGCCTCAGGCTAATGGAGTCCACCCATGGCTCATTAGGACCAAAATCAATCTCTTCATTAGGGGTGTCAATGGCGAAGCTAAGGAATGCTGTCCCAGTTCCATCAGGTGAGTAAATGTAGATGTGGATGTGGTATTATGCACATGAATAAATTTACCGGACCATGCCCTGGAGTCACCTTTCATTTTCTTCTGTCAACTGCACGCCAGGCAAGGAGGCCAAAGGGAACCACCACAACCCCTCCCAAAAGCTCAGCCACAGCAGCACCACTGGAGGAAGACCTGAATCTCCTTCTCATAAATGAGAAAAGGTCCCTGCAGGCTTTAACTAACACTGGGACCAAGCCAGCAGAGGGCTTTGCTGACCTTTTTCATCTTCTCTTCTTTCTTCTCTTCATCTTGCTCAGGCAGGATGGACACTCAAGCCTCTGTTTTCTGGAGGACCAGTCAAGATTTCAAAAAAAAAAACTCCAACAGTCAGGAAGAATCAGCTAAAGCCAGTATGATTTTTTTTTTTTTTATGAGATAGTTTGAATGTTCTTTAAAAGTCTCCTACAAAGATTTACATTTGCATTTTTGGCTTCATGAAAACCAAAACAAAACTGAAAATCTTGTCACCAGCTTACAGTTTGGGGCAAAGCCTCTTTTCTTTTTTTTTTTTTCAAAAGCAACAAAAGATTAACATCCTTTCCATACTGCCACAAGTTGTTTTCAGATATCTTTTTTCTTGAGCTGGTCTTGAATTTGGCATTGAACTTACTGCAAAAGTCTGTTGTTGAGCCTCTGCAGCTGTTTCTTACTTTCTTCTCGAAAATATTTTCAGTTCCCCTCAGATGCACTGACCAATGAGAATCTGTGTACTCTGAGCCTCTACATGTTACAAAGACACAAAATAATGCTTCTTCATAGCTTGATCTAGCCGTAATTAAGAGCTTTTTCCCTGACCCTGTCCTCATATACAGAAAAAAGTGGAATCTAGTGAAATTATTACAAAGCTGGTTAAGCACAGGATATAACTAATCCCACATTTCACAGCCGGAGGTTAAACTGAGCCTCATTAAACCCAGTGCTCTTGCTCACCCATGACAGAAACAAATGGGGCATGGCAGAGCCATGCGTGTGTGTGTCTGTCTCACACCCTTGCATGGAAATTCAGCTTCAGTCCTTTTAAAAATTTGAGTTAAGTTGCAAGTTATGTGATTGTCTCAAATTCCTATGATTCAATGAAACCTGCATGTCTCTGTCTATGCGTTATTCAACTTCTGGTCTCTGAACTTCTTGAATTATATTTCCTAGTTATTTGGGGAACTCTATTTACATGTGCGAGGTGATATTCTTGTAAAATCCCTTGATTCCACAGGTGACAACTCCCAGATCACACAGTAGACCATGCAGCTTTCATTAAAAGTTGTAAAAACTAATTTCTGTCATTGATCCTGCTTTTTAGACACTCTCATACCCATGAATGGGAGGTGAATACCAAGACAACATTTATTTTGGTAGGTAGCAGCCCAAGACCCTGATGTCCAAAGTCAACAGAAGGAACACCATTGTCGTAGAGGGCTTGAATGTATTTTGGATGCAAGTCCAGGACATCTTTGAACTGCTCTTATAAAACTGTACATCTCCTGTTTTGGGGAAAAAAAACTATTTTACTCAATAAATACATATTGTTTACTTAAATCTCAAGTCCACTTACTTGATAGCAAATTGGTCAGATCATTCTTGCCACTTTAATTCATAAAAGAAGGAGGTGAAATGAAAGACATTTGTACATAGACTGGTTTTGCATGCTATGTCTTCTTGAAGCTTCTGCTGCCACAGCTGAGGAAGCTACATTTGGGGGCATCCATTAACATTTTTTGCATTTATGCATGTAAGCAATGTAATGCAACTAGAGGCCTAAATCAAAGTTTGGAGAGTGGTGAAAGGTCTCATAAAAGGTCTCATGAGAGAATGTCTCATGAGAGGTAGTCTCATGGAAATCTAGTTCAGCGCGAGATGTACTGCACAGAGTCCTGTAGAAAGTCTCATGACTGACTTGAAAGGAATATTTGTATGAGGCCTCGAACAGGCATCTCCTTTTTGATTAGTTAAAATTAATATGCATCTAAACATTTAAACAGTGCATAAAAACAGTAATATAGTAACCTAGGGCATGTCCCCTTCAGTATTCTGAATTTAAATGGAGACAAAATGCACTGGAAAGCTTTCATGTCTGAGTTACTCTCTAGTACAAAAAAAAAATCCAATTTCCCTTGTGAGACTTTAAATTAAAGCAATTACACTTATCCTCCTCACATACAAACTGTAGGTAGACTTCAGGGAAATAAGACAGGTTTGTAATTTTGTTCTGCTCAGGGTGAGCACATGCAATGCTCCTGGTGCAAGCCATGGCCTCACAACAAAACTCCAGAGCCGCAATTCAAGGAGAGGCTCGAATGTTAAGACCCTATAGCAACTGTGAGAGCTGAGAGGCAACTCCACAAGCAGGAACTGTTAATGGCAGACCTGGCACAAAAGCAACTGATAACAAAACAACAGAGGAAATTGCACTCTGACTCTCCTGGAGCCAGTCAGCACATTTTGTGGGCAATTTCTTTTTCTCCTCCATCCTTCGCTCTTCAGGAAGAGATCAAGCTCTCCGCTGAACAGCATTTACATCTTTGTTCTTTCCAGTACTAATAATTCTCAGGCTCTCTTAAATCCCAGGGTTCGGGGGTTTGTTTTCCCTCTTTTTCTGAACAATATGCTAGAAACTGTCTGCTGAGTGCATACTTGTGCCACGTTCACATTTGCCTAAGAAGAACTGAGACTGACTGTAGACGCCCTTACCATGGAAGCTTCTAGCTCAAAAACCTGAGCTCCATTTTAATAGCAGTGTTCACAGGTATTATTTACAATAATTTTACTACCTGTACATCTGCAGCCTTCTTTTAATTCAGGCTAAGCACGTAGTTTCTTAAGAACAAGATTAAGCACAGTTTTCAAGACCTTCCAGGAATGCTCTGAAGATCTTCCAGGGATACTCTGAATCCCATTCAGCTAGCAGGCAGATACTGAAATGCTGTGAAGTGCTGGTAGTACTGAAGTCTATTTCATTAATTTACTTATACTCTTTATGTTCCTCATAAATCCCAAGGGTTGTCCCCTCCCTGGAGAAGAATTTTTCATATTTCTGCTCTGCACCAGGGACCTGAAATTTTCCCTGAAAGATGCACCAGAAACATATTGTGAAACATCCTGTTATGCAGAGTCTTGCCTGCCCAATACACCTGCTCTGTTCAAAGCTGGGCTTTTGGAAACAAAGGTGTGCAATGTGCTCTGGGTATCTTCGAGTAGGAAAATGCCTCTGACATTCCGGCTCTAAAGGGAAGAGCCAGACACAGCTCAGCAGAGACTGTAAGCCAGAAGATGTCCTGACAGTCAGTCCATGATGCATAGGACTTCACTGTGAGGAGAGAGAAGAGGGAGATAAGCCCATGAAGCCTATAAACTTCAGTTTAAGTCAAAAGTGCCCAGTCCTTGCCATTGTACAGAATGGCTTGAAAATGCAAAATAATGTGAATGATGGCCAAAAGTTTGTCACTTATTATCTCTAAAGTGGATGCATAAGCTAACCAGAATTGACCTTTGGAGCTCCTAAAGCTCATAAACACAGGTTTCTCTATTAAAGAGGGGAAAGGGTATAATTTCAAATTCATTTTTAGTTTAAGGAGCAGTGTGAGGTGACTTAAGGGATCTATTTTCTGCTTGGACGCTTTCAGCTCAGAGGAACAGAAAGCAAATATGGTCTCCCATCTCAGGGGTTATGTCTTAGTAATATGGAAAGTACCCTCATCTAGTCAACCAGAGACAGCAAACGAGAGGTTAACACCAGCTCTCCTGGGCACTCCCCACAATGAGACAGGAAAAACAGGACTTCTCCCACATGATGTTGCACAGATCAATTGCACGCACACAGCAGAACTCAGTGCTTTTCTTCCCTAGAGAATGCAAGACTATAAAAGCGATGCCTGTGAAGCTCTCCAAACCCAACACTCAACGTTCGCCAGAGCTTAGGTTCGTCTTCTTTACACCTCAACCAAAACTTTCAGAAAGCAGCTACACTTGTGAGAAAGGCTGACACCATCAGCCTCAGGACACGGAGGTACTTGCCTGCTCTGCAGGGTCTTTGCCACTGTGGTTACACCTCAGAGGCTTCCCAGCACAGGGGAGCAGGCGCCGAGGGGCCTTTTCTGGTTGTGGCATTTGCTACAGCATCTCCCCAACTATAACTAGGACAACAAAAGCTGTGTGTTGTCAGAACTGCTGCCAGGGATTTTGCCAGCACAGTGATGTCATCCAAAAGCGTGACTTTCTAATTAATGCGGCCAGGCCAGCAAAACATTACAGTGCAAACCTGAGTCAGAGAAAGGGATAAAACTGGAGTAGTTTCTCCTCAGAAAGAAGAATGGGAAAAGCGATGATTTCTGATGGGTTAGCAAAGTCAGAAGTCCATTTCCTAACTGGAAATACACATCTCTCTCCCTACAAAGCAAAAGAAGCCAAA